>NC_056596.1:19813798-20091052 GCF_018340385.1 Cyprinus carpio | reverse complement strand
CACCTTTTTACAGGGGATTTCCCCCTTCCTTCTCAGATTGTTCCATAATGGTTCGTATTCATTATTCAGTCACCTGTACCACTGTGCATCTCTGAAAACTGGCTCATATTTTGTACAGTTGTTTTGATCACATCATTAGAAACAATGGTGTGAAAAAGTTTTGAATCATTGTGTGTTGAAACGATGAAAAGCTGTGCTTTAGTTGTGTTTAACTTTTGACACTTGTGTTTGTAGCATTCGGGCACAGCACAAATGCATCACAGTGGGATACGTTGTTACGTGACAGGGAGTTGTGTTTCACGAGTATCACACGCATTAATTAGCGGAAGTATCGAAATGCATATTTGGCGTTGCTGTCCATGGGCGAAGGCTCCGAGCTCCCGAACCTAGAGTACCCCTCTCCGGTATAGTTGTAAAATGAAATCGCATTAGTGAGGAGATAGCGAGATGGGGTGGAGGAGGGCTTGAAGATAAACCATCAATAGATAGAGGTAAGTCAACTGTATTTTTTTATTACTGTGGGTGTTGATTAAAATATTGATTGTGCTCCACCGGTGTTGGATTAGGCTAAGTATCTGACGAGCTCCTCCAGAACTTGTTAATAAAACATCATTACACAAGTGCACGCTTATCATTATAATTAGCTGAAGTATGATAATTAGTGGTGGGCATAGATGTAATTTTTTAAATCTAGATTACCACTGTAATCTTGGAATAATCTAGATGGTATCTAGATTAAAATGGCTCATTTGAATTACTGACCGATAGGGCATTTCAAATTATGTTCAAATATAGATGTACTTGTTAAGTACTGATAGAGCGTGCTGCAATCAAACATAGTACGTTTGACGATGACTTTCCCCTGCGCTTACATCAGTGCTTGGACCGGCAATCTTCGGCATTAGCTAAGGGATGCTTTGCGTTTAGGTGGTACTTGAGACTGAAAAGAACTCCTATAAACTAATTCCGCAATTGCACAAGTGTGCAAACAACCTTACGCCTGTTTCACAAATATCGTCCGGCAGCCGTACTTATGCGTTGCATTTTTTTTTTTTACGCACCCAGCGTTACGCCGGTGTGGTCTGTCAGGTGCGTTCCACAGGCGCGGTGCGGTCTGCAGCTGTGCAGGGTACGTTTACGTACCGAGTCTATTTTTGCCTGTTGCTGCATGCGGCATGGAAATAAAGTCGATAGCGCATTGTTTGCGGTAAAAAATGTCCATTGGATTGACATGGAAATGCCGTTATTTCACAATAAATGATAACTAATTATAGGCTGCTTGTGTTATACACGAAACACATGGGGTTTTGGCTATCGTTTAAAACAAGGGAAACAGAGCCACCTTTAGATAAACGAGGAACAGGATAAATAGGGAATAGGCACCTTTATGGACGCAGAAAAACAAAGTTCATTTAAGAACCGTTGCGATTGCTTGTACTAAAGCTTTAAATGCACAAAGGCACGAGAGTCGAACGGTCCGCTGTCAGTGGGGCTTTAATATTTATAATATTTGCGATCTCCCAACAGAAAGGAAAAGTAGGCTAATTGTTGTATAAATGTTGGTGCCGCTGCTTGAGCACGCTTATTATACAAAACCTAGACAGTCAAATGCACCGATGGGAATAATATAGGTGTTTTTGTATTTATAAGTTTAAACTAAATGTCTATGATTATGAAAAGATTGTTTTACTGTCTATGGTGCTTTCTGTGAGGGTCACAATTTTTTTTTTTTTTTTTTTTACATGGTTTGAAATATAGAATAATGAACCAAGAATTTTGTTTGTGCGACAAAGACAGCCGCGGAGTCAGATAGCTGACTGCAAACACTGTCCTGTGTGTGATAAGCACAATGAGTACCGTGCTGCTTCTGCACCACATACGTAACGCACACGGACTCTATACGCACTGCAGACAGAGTATGTGTGAAACAGGCCCAAGTCTTGTCGAGGTTTTTTTTGGGAAGCTTGGTAATTTCACAGTAGGCATAACACACAGGTTCGAATACTCGTTCTCCTCGCCCCCTACAGTGCAATATCGTCGAGGTATACTGCCGGCGTCTTAATGCTAATCCCAGTGAAAAAAGTCATCATAGCTTGCGTAGTACAGACCCAGGCTCCAACCCAACTTTTGAGAATGATTAACGCAATATTTGTTTTTATCGCCCAAAAAGAGTCTCACGTTAACGCAGCACTGTTAACGCCCCAATAACGCCCCCAACCACTAAATGATAATGCCATATTTGGTGTGCGGTGTCGGCGGGAAGGGCTCGCCAGCCTTGGGCATGGCACTGAACCTAGAGTACCCCCCAACAGCAATTTGAGACAAAGGACAGCTGCCAGACTAAGAACGCCCCCAAATAAGCACCTTGCAAGTACTGGCGCGGCGGGCGACTAATTTTTAAAACGTCAGCTGGTTGGCAGGGCGGAAGAGCCTACGTACTCCGGTGGTGAGTGAGGTATGTGTTGGAAGGGTAGACCCCCTACCAGCTGCTGGTACTGGACTACGTGGTTGGGGGCGCCCAGTCAGCAGGGCTCAAGCCGATGCTCGACGGCTGAGCGCTACACAGCGTTGGATAAATGGGCGAGTCCTACTGGCCGAACGGATGGGGAGGAGCAGCGTGATTGTATAGCCCGACCAGGAGGGGCCCGAGGTTGCCTCGACTGGAATAGGTCACAGTGTCGGCGTATGGGACCTACTGGCTGAGAAGCAGCACTGTAATTCACAGTGCGGCAAAGGGCAGATGGTAGCTGACCAAAGGGCCATGAAGCCTTTGACTGGAGATTAAGGACTCAGGCAATGGACGTGTGGGTCCTCTGAGTGTGGCCAGATATAAAAAGGCTTGTGGGGCTGGACCGACAGGAGGAATCTTGCGACATTCGATTGGGAGGAGATCAATACTCACGGCATCGGTGGATGGAGTGAGACTCGTTTGCGGGCAGCAAGTATAGAAACCTGTCCGGGAGAACTCTCGCAGATGTATGATGGGAGCACAGTGCATCAGACGGGTAAGCCTTGCCAGATGGGGAGAGATAAAAAGGGAAAAACCGACTAAAGAGGGCTACTCGCGGCATCCGAGGGGGTATCATACTCAGAAAACATCGAACGGGTAAGCTCGCCAGGCGGGGGAAAAGATATGAGGATACGCTGATAGGTCGTCGAGACTCATGGTGTCGGATGGTTAAGCCTCGCCTACTTTCGAATGAAAGGTAAAGTTGCCGTGACTGGGAGACTCTCGCCAACGTCCAGACGGAGAGCACCCACATCGAACAGGGAAGTCTCGCCAAACCGTTGAATGGAAAGGTAAAGATTGTCTGGTCAGGAGGCTCTCGACGATGTCTGACGGAATGCACACGCATCGAACAGGGTAAGCTGCGCTGACCGTTAGAAAGTGGAAAAAAAGTAAGGTTGTCTAGCTGGGAGACTCACGGCATCGAACGGGTAAGCCTCTCCAGATGTAAGACAGAAAGGTAAAGTTGTGTGGTCAGGAGGCTCTCACCAGCATCCAAAAGGAACTTCATGCTCACTGTAAATCAGTGGTAAGCTTCGCAGGCCGTAGAAAGGAAACAGGTAAGTTTGTGGTGGTCGTGAGGCTCTCGCCGACGTCCGAGTGGGGCGGGGGTCAATACTCGCATATTGGATAGGTCAGCTTGGCGACCGTAAGAAAGAAAGGTAAAGGTTGTCTGGCCAGGAGGCTCTCGCCAGCGTCCAATGGGAGCTCCATACTCACGGCATCGAATGGGTAAACCTCTCCGGGTGTAAGACAGAAAGGTAAAGTTGTGTGGCCGGGCTAGAATACAATGGCAGCCCAATACTCACCAAACCAGACTGGCATCGAATGGGTAAGTCTCGCTGACTGTAGAAAGGAAAAGGTAAGGTTGTCTAGACTGGAGGCTCTCGCTGGCATACGATGGGAGCTCAATACTCACGGCACCAGATGGGTTAACCTCGACGACCGTAGAATGGAAAAGGAGGCTCTTGCAGGCCTCCAACGGGAGCTTGATACTCGCAGTATTAGATAGGTAAGCTGACCGTAGAATGGAAAGGTAAAGGTTGTCTGACCAGGAGGCTCTCGCCGACGTCCAACGGGAGCCCACAGCATCGAATGGGAAAGTCCTCGCCGACCGTAGAAGGGAAAAAAAACAAAAAAGGTAAGGTTGTTTAGCCAGGAGGCTCTCACCGACATCCGATGGGAGCACACAGCATCGAACGGGTAAGCCTCGCTGGCCGTAGAATGGAAAAGTTGTGTGGCTGGGAGGCTCTCGCCGGCATCCGACGGGAGCGCACAGCATCGAACGGGTAAGCCTCGCTGACCATAAGAAAGGAAGGTAAAGTTGTATGGCCGGGAGGCTCTCGCCGGCGTCCAACGGGAGGGCTCTTGCAGCCTTCGACGGGAGAGTTCAATACTCACTGCACGGAATCGGGTAGCAACCACCATTAGTAAAAATTAAAACATTCACTCGACCTGGAAAGACGATTTGCAAGCATCTGACAGGAGTTTAAGCAGATACTTGACGGCATCAGATGGGTAAACTTCGCCAGTAGTTGGATGGAAAAAGGGTGGGGGGGGAAAGAGGAGGGTATTGCTCGAGCCAAAGGGGGAAGGCTCTCGCGGCATCTGACAGGATTCAATACTCACTGCATTCCGAGGGTGAGTCTTGCCGGTAGTTGAAAGAGAAAACATTTGCTCCGCCAGGGAAACACTCTTGCAGCACCTGACCGGGAGTTCCATACTCCGGCCATTTGAGTTGTCTAAAAGGGGTGGATGACTATGAGGATTACTTTTTTGCATAATGTTTAGCAATCCATAAGATGATTCCCGATAACGTGTCATGAAAATCTTGGTGCAGCTTGCATTCAAAAGTTAAGCATACAGCAAAAATAGAATTTCCGTGTTAGTGTACCCCAAAATAAGTGCCATGATTCTGGATGCATGAGCATAGCTTTGAAAGCTGAGGTGATGTCGACTTTTGCCAGCCAAGTGCTAAGACCATGATTTTTCTTTTTTTTTTATTGATTGCATGATCATTGTCTACAGTTGAGAAAGAGAATTTATTAAAACCCTCTGGAGTCGATCCCCACATATACGCATTATGAGGCATCTTCTCCTGATAACCCTGAAAAGAACTTAAATTACACTTTCAGTTTTGATCGTACAGATAAGAGCAATACATCAATCGATTCTGTAAAGGGTCTACTTTTATTGTATCCACACATAATAACAACAAAGCTTTGTGCATTTATAAAATAAAGAAAACAGGGTGTACTGTCTGCAGCCTTGGTCCGGCGTGATCCTAATTTAGAAAAAAAAACGCGTCCTTAACATGAACTGGTAACCACAGCAAATACTCAACAACACGAGGACATGAGAGATATATCTATAGAAAAGCTTGACATGTCTACTTTTAAACTAAGCGCAAGTGCTACCAAAAAAAAATATTTGCTGTGATAAAGTAATCAAATGAAAACAAACGCGATGTCCGTCTTTCTCCCTTCATTATAGCTAATGCGACCACACCCACGCGCTGGGAGCTGAACGCGTATTGATATTTTAATGTCCACGTGAAGCTCGCGGCTTGTAAAACACCATACAGAAAACAAAGCAGCGAGACCTGTTCAAAGTTTTTTATTTTTATTTTATTTTACTGTTTTGGCTTCGGGCTGAGAGGAAGGGGATAAGACATAATTCACCCCAAGAGATGCGCTGAGGATTACCTCAGGATTATGAGTTTTGGATTTCCTCAACCCAGAAAAAAGAATGAAGCGCTTTATCCAGCAGAGATCATAAACCATGAGTAAGTCTCTTTTTTTGTTATTTACACTGTATTGTATTAGGTTCACAAACACACATGTACAGATTTACTAGTTAGACTTTTCCAAACTGTATTCCTGACTAAATTTATAATCAAGTGAAACATTATAAAGTTTCCATTCACATCATCTACATGTTCTACTGTACTACTTAGTATCCGACTGACCACACCAAGTTAAGTGTTTAATATAATCCAGTTTATCATTTAGTTTATTGAGAGCACATTGACAATATCCACTTTGGAAATGCTAGTTATGTGATGTTCATCTTATAGATTTAAAACATTACATAATACCAGTCAATACGCTTGCTAAAGCAGTAATATTGTTCATATATTTTTACTATTTAAATTACGATAACTGCTTTCTATTTGAATATATTTTACAATTAAATTTATCCTGTGATCAAAGCTAAATTTTCAGCATCCAGTCTTACTCCCAAGTTAACAATGTACACTATACCATTCAAAAGCTTGGAGTCAGTATATATAGAAATTATTTTTTTTTTTTAGCAAACACGTGATGATAAATAAAAATGATTAATATGATAAATGTTACAAACAATGCTGTTCTTTCAATTTATGGTCCATTTATCCAAATAAAACTGAAAAAAAATATTCTCAGCTCTTTTCAACATTAATAAATAATAATAATAATAATAACAATAAATGGTTTTTTTTTTTTTTTTTGAGTAAAAAATCAGAATATTAAAATGATTTCTGAAGGATCGTGTGACTGAGTAATGATGCTAAAAATCAGCTTTGCTGAAAGTCAGCTTTTTGATTGTTCCTAATAAACTGTTTAACTGCACTCGCAAGTGAATCTAAAAAATTATTTTGTGGGATAATTGATCTATTTCTAAAAAAAGCGACAAACATAAAAATAGATTGTAGCAATTATTTTGTTTCTTACATTCTTTCTTGTAACTCTTCCCTCTCAGTGACAACACCACCTGACTGAAAGGCCATTATGCGGCTCATTATGTGGGTCTTTGTCTTCTCAGGTTATAAATCACAATAATTAACAGTCAATGATAGTTGACGCCTACTCGCATATGCCCTTTACAAAACAAAAAGTGTCTAAAAAAATTTAAATCAATCTATTGTTTCTGTTGAGTGAGTAAACAAGATGATTTTCACATGTCATTTTGAAGCAAAACATCTCGTAGACTACAAGCTCCCAGGTTTGACAGTCTTGTGAACTGTTCTGTATGTTGTTTTATGACATTATTTCAGTGACTTCAAAATTTTAGTTTTCACTAACCATGCATAAACGTTGTTTTTCTCAAAAACAAAAATCCCCTGTAACATACATGCTATTACATTCGTATTAGTAGCCAGTTTGTACTGAATACAAGTGTTTTCAGACTTTAGCCATGTATAATGTTTCAAAGCAACTGAAAAAAAGCCACAAAAGTCAGGGGGACTGTCAAAAACATTCTCCAGGCCCCCAAAACCCCCCTAGACTTTCAGAGGCTAAGAGCCATCGAGGTGATTATGCTTGGAAACTGTGAATTATTATGGAGCTGACAGATCGATTGGGAGTCGTCCTTCTTATCACAGAATTTTCAGCAGTAGCAGCCACTACAATGGGCTAATGCAAAATACTGAGGAAGGCAGGGCTTCGAAAGGGCCTGATCATAAACCCTTCGTTAATTTCGTGCTGCCTAATGGGGGAAAGCCTCGAAAGCAGATTATTAAGTCAGTGAAATGGGACTGAACGTAATGAACAAAATGGCAACATTTGATGTCCACGTTCAAGGATTATGATTGCTGTAGCATTTCTGTCTGTTTTTCTGTAAAGAAAGAATTGTCCCAAAATTAAATATTGTGTACATTTGAATTAAATGTTTAGACGAGGATTAGACTGCACAGTGACATGTAGAACCATTGTCGGGGACAGTTGGTGCCCTTTGAAAAGGGCTTTTGATATAATGTGCATGTTTAAACACATTATGTTAAGTTTTGTTTAATAGGACCAATATCCTGTAATTGCTTTTCATACTTCATTTAAACCAGTACCACGGCCCTCATTGCTAATATATATGTGATTTTAGGTAATTAAACGGCTATTGGTTTTGGTTAGGTCTATTTTTATTTTTTTTCTCATCTCTTCTCTTTTCCTACCATCAAAATAAATTATTATATTATCCGATAATCAACAGAATAATCCACAGAAAACTCTGTTACCCAATAAATCGTTAGTGATGGCTTAGATGAAGGATCTAATTCCGCACTTTGCCAGGATTTGTGCCCGGATTGTTGTGACCTTGGAGGTGGCTCCAAGGCAACAGCATTTGGGTGGAATGGGCAGTGATGTTGCTATTAAAAATAGAATATTGGATTAACTGAAGTCGAGCGCTGAGAGGGTAGGGGGAGCGGGGGCCGCGATTGTAATAAAAGGAGTATGGTTGTAGGAAAAAAGACAGAGAATGTGTGGGCCTATGCTACAAGTGGAGGCAGCCTCCACGCTTGCTTCCGCTGCAGGCCACGGGAACAGGGTGGTTTGTGACATTAATGACCGGAATTGCTGAAATGCAGCGGTGCGAAAGGAAGCGAATTCCATTTTACTCGCGTTACTGTACCATTGAGTAGCTTTTTTGTGTACTTGGGACTTTTTCAAGTAATTTTTATTTGTCTGTATCTGTAATTTTCCTTTCCAAAATTTGCAATGATAAGTTGCCGCATTTTCTTAATCGTTTGGTCAGTGAGACAATATACCACCGACAACATTCTTGTAACACATCTTACTGCCTTTTGACTTCGAGAACCACCCTAGTAGGGCTCCGACTAATGTTCGACGGACACACCAGCACTACTGCCATTCAGTCGGTTCTACGACGGTGGCCCCAGCAGAACCTGACATGTAAAAGCACTACACCCCTATCACACATGTACATCTCGGAGACCTCTTATGTCTGCATTTTACATCTGCAACCGATGGTGTATTTAGAGGTCGCTTGTTCATGACTGCAGTGACGTCTCTAAGCTGTGTTCCTGTCAGATGTCAACTAGACTTAATTAAAACGCATGTAAAAACTGCTTTGAGACCTTTTATCAGAGTACACAGCAATACATAAGCACATAAATAGCTTACATCTGATAAAATGTACGTTTTATTCCTGTCATTCATAATGTCTCATAATATAATTTAATGAATACAAAAAAATATAAGGGTATATGGATTTTTTAGGAGAGGTGAAAATGGCTATAAGTACTTCTCTGCAAGCCATATTTCTAGTGGTCCTTTAATTATCTTTTTTTTATTTTAAAATACGTGTTTGCTTTCCTACATTATAAAAATTTAGTTTTTGTTATACATGGGGAGACTTATTAAGGATGAAAAAATATTGTCCATTAAAAATAACTTTCAACTTCAGTAATCACTTAAAGCTTGAAGTGCTGGGGCAAAAGTTCGCAGTGAAGCATTTTAGTGGCGTTTGTTGATATCAGCTTTAACAAGAATTCTTCGCCGAATTTGAATGCTTCTCACAGATTTCAC
The DNA here is from genome assembly GCF_018340385.1 of Cyprinus carpio. NCBI lineage: Eukaryota > Metazoa > Chordata > Actinopteri > Cypriniformes > Cyprinidae > Cyprinus > Cyprinus carpio. The sequence goes on along the minus strand of NC_056596.1, from coordinate 20,081,743 downwards.
AGAGAGTTTAGTGATTCTGGGGGGAATTCGACTCGATATATTGGCCGCCCTGTTGTGGATTTAGGAGTGAGGTTTGGTGATTGCTGGGAGACGATATAACTTTGATCGTACAGATCCGACTTTGTTTACCTTTCGTGCGGAGACGGACAGAATATTAAGCCCCCCAGCGTTTGCCCTCAGGATTAATACGGTCAACTTTCCGATTGGAGGAATTGTAGGCAACAGTCGAAAGATAAAGGATGCCAGGGAAAAATTGGAAGTGATGCCAGTAGAGAGTCAAGGTTAGTCTCTGTGTCGTGGGGGAGCGTAGTGGCCTGTTCGGGAGAGAGTCAGTGGCCGCAAAATAAGCCTGGATAACTTTCAAAATTCTGATAAAAACCGTCAATGGCTAGAAGAGAAGTCAGAGCTATAAGTTACACTGTGGTGATTAAACTTGATTGTGCTCCCACCCGGTGTTTGATTTTAGGCTAAGTATCTGACGCGCTCTCCTTCCGAACCTTGTTAATAAAACATAACATCATTAGCGTTTTGCAAAACAAGGTGCATGAGAATTTGCAAATAGAGCCTAAGGCCAGCCGCTGAAACATGTTAAGGTTTAGCAGGAAATAGTGCCTTGATTTGCAAAGTAGTTTACAGCTAGTAAAATAGCATTGTAAACACACACTTATGTCTACCTGTCCGTCCTATAACCGTGCCGCGCTGCGCAGAGAGCCGAGCGGGGACTTTTCTCTTTTCTTTTGAAACAGGGGGTCTCACGCCAGGCGCGTGCTAAACACGGACCAGAGCCTTGTAGGGTTCAATCGCTAATGTTGCACCTCACTGAGATCAGCGGAGGGAGCTTTTACCTGCACAGCTCTTACCAGCTGGCCTCCATTATGAAAAATAACTATGGTTTTACTAAAAAACAAAAAAACATAGTTACTATAGTAAACCACAATTTATTAACCATGATCTTGCTACACTAACTATAGTTTAACCATGGTAGATCGTGCGTAGTAAAACGTGGTGTTATTACAAATGGGTAATCAAATCAGACAAAAAAAACCCTGGTCACTACACTTTATACATGATCTGCATACATATGAAATATATTATACACACTATATATATTAATATATTATATATATAATAATATAATAATATCTAATATACGAGGAGAGAGAGAGAGAGAGAGAGAGAGAGACATATACATTATATGTGTATACATATACATGTAAATGAATGTGAATGAAACACACAAACATCTCAACACTCTCTTCAGAAGATCAAACACACACACCTCTCAATACTCTTCAGAAGGATCTGCACAAAAACATCTCAACACTCTTTTCAGAAGATCTGCACAAACACATAAACATCTCAACATTCTATTCAGAAGATCTGCACAAAACATCTCAAAATTCTCTTCAGAAGATCTGCACAAACACACAAACATCAACACTCTCTTCAGAAGATCTGCACAAACAACCACAAACAATCTTAAGCACTCTCTTTCGAAGATCTGCACAAACACAAAAAACATCTCAACACTCTCTTTCAGAAGATCAGGCACAAAACACACAAAATCCCAACACTCTCTTCAGAAGATTCTGCACAAAACACACAAACATCAAACACTCTCTTCAGAAGATCTGCCACAAAACACACAAATACTCTTAGCACTCTCATTCAGAAGATCTGCACAAACAAACACAAACATACCAATCCCACTCTCTTCAGACAGATCTGCACAAACACACAAACATCTCACATTCTCTTCAGAAGCTCTGCACTAACACACACACAATCATCTCAACACTCTCTTGCAGAAGATTTAACATACAAACAACTCAACACTCTCTTCAAAAAAGCAAACAGAAAAACCTCAACATCTCTTTCAAAAGAGCAAACACAACAAACATCTCAACTACTCGTCTTACAGAGATCAAACACACAAACATCTCAACATTCTCTTCAGAAGATCTGCACAAACACACAAACATCTCAACACTCTCTTCAGAAGATCAAACACACAAACAAAACACTTAACACTCTCTTCGAAATTCTTCGAACAACAAAAACCTCAACACTCTCCTCAGAAGATCAAATACACAAAGACCTCAACACTCTTCAGACGATCAAACACACAAAACATCTAACATTCTCTTCAGAAATCAAACTACACACAAAGACCTCAACACTCTCTTCAGAAGACAGACACACAAACAACTCAACACTCTCTCAAAAGATCAAAGACCTCAGCACTCTCTTCAGAAGAACAAACACCAAAACATCTCAACATTCTCTTCAGAAGATCCGCCACCTGAGAAAATCCTACACTATTGATAATAAGAATTATACACAAAATAAACAGCTTGTAATATAAGGAGGCCAAGTGGAGAGTTTGTACCTGGCACATTTTTTCTCAGAACCTGCCACCAAACCCACAGCAGTTCACCATAATGATGCTCTGTGTGAGAACAATCAGCTTTAGACCTACGCACATTATATTTCATGTAACTTGTGTGAGATGACATAACCTTGATTTAAATTCCAATTAATCTGCTGCAAGATGAAGAACCGCTGTGTAAGAGTATCAGTACAGTAACATTGTAAACACACAGATGCTTATGTAACCTGTCCCGTCCTAACCATGCCGCGCCGAGTGGGACTCAAACCCCCCGGTCCGCCGGCAGGTGCGCTAACACGGACTTATAGCCGTAGCATTAGAAGCTAACAGTGCCCCTCCTGGATATTAAAACAACATCAACAAATTAACCATGGTTTTACTACAAAAAACAAAAAAAAAAATAACCATGGTTTTACTACAAAAAACAAAAACAAACACAAAAAAAACTAACAAAAACATAGTTTACTATAGTAAAACCAAGGTAACCACAATTTTATTAACCATGATCTTGCTACAAGCTAACTATAGTTTAACCATGGTATTTGTAGTAAAAAACTGTGGTTTATACAAATGGAAATCAATATGGATGCCAAAAAACATGGTCACTACACTTATTTATAGTAAAATCATGGTTAATTTTCATAAGTGCTCTATTACACCTAAAAGAAAGCAAGTCAATTATAATTTTAAAGGTGCTAATGGGAATTAAAAACAGTTTTGTAAGAAACTGAAAGCGATTCAATCTTACAAAGTGAAACAGTAACAGGAAACAAGTCTTACTGCTTTTATAAATCCTCAGTCAGTAAATAAGATGAAAATGTCTTTCTTACAGACCACCTCAAGATTTTTCAGGAAGAATTCGGATGATTGGCGAAAGTGAAAACTACTTTATCTTTTCTTTTTTCTTTTGATTTAGCAAACCAAAATATTTGTCCATTTCTGCCACCTACTGACCATTGAGTGAAAGCATGGATTAAAAACTATGAAGGTATTTTTGGTGCAAAAACAACTGAGGCGTCCGTGACAGCGGAATTTGTAGTTGTAGAGAGTAGCCACACGTCTAGCATTACATTTTAAGTCCCCAAACAAAAGTTGCAAACTTGTAAAAAAAAATTTTTCGTTCCCAAAAACACAACAGTTACACCTTCTTGAATCCTTCACTGCAGGTGTTGCAGAAATCAAGAAACTTGTACGCTCACATGTTTTGCTACTATTTCTGCAGTGAATATGGTGCAAAAAAGCATTCACACACCTGCATCAAAAAATGTGAAGTCACAGACAAATTTTGACATCCGCAAATTAGTTTGTGATTTCTTGCAATGAGATTTGCATGCTTGTAGAATGTTTTCTCTTTCATATATATTTTTTGCACCACAGATAGTCTGTGTGAAAAAATGGAGCAAAAAATGATTTGTGCATCTGTAGAGGCAACGGCAGCCCACTGTTCAGAGAGCAGAGAATTTCGGCCAAATCAAAAGAGCTCATTTGGGCGGCCTATCAGTTGGAACCAGAAACACACGTCCCCTAGTTTTAGCCACAAACCCCAAAAAATTGCGAGCTGCAAGTGTCTGACAAGTATCAAAAAGGTACTTTTTTCCCCCTTTTTTTTGTTTTTCTGAATAATTTTTTTATAGGTTAAAAACATGCTATGTTGGTAAACAGTGTTTCTTAGTTAGTATTAAATTACGCTGTCTAATATAACGATTTATAGAAAATGACAGATCAGGGTGCATCTTCGCAGGTGCAGTAAACGTCTCGGGTTATGTAGGGTAACCCTCCGTTCCCTAAAGGAGAGGAAAGGAAAAAAAACGTCACATTGATGACCGACGATTTGCGATATTGCTTTTGATAGACCAATCGACTTTGAGTGTAAACTAAACGAGCTAATGCACACTGCATGCACTCACTGCATCCAGCTGCATCTGATCAACAGTGCAATGAGCATGAAGAGGCAGAGCAGGTGCATTGCATTACCAGGTTTTCCGCTAAGGAGCCGAGCCGGTGACCCGGTAGCGCTCAGCGGTGGTACAGCAGCTGATGGTGACGGGACGTGATGTCCTCCATTTGCCCTCCGTTCAGGGAACGAGGGTCTTTACCATGCGTAACCGAGACATTACGTTTCAGTCGGACACTCCTGATGTCACGTCAGTGACCAACGAATTGGAATCCCTATGAAAGCGCCATGGGTGCTGCCCCTTCAGTGCCCCCGGTGCGAGCTGCCTGCGCCCCTGTTTGGTGTAGGCACGGGGTCTCGGAACAAGTAGTTCCATTCACTATTGTCCATAAGCACCTACCCACGTTCATATGAGGATTGGATAACACTGGGAAAATGTACCCTTCCCACTGGGAACCAGGGACGCTGCGGGAGCTCCATCCTTCTCTAAGGAGTTTTTTGGGAGCAATACACATATAACATCTGCATTAGGTGTATATTGCAAAAAATTGGAGGTTTGATTGTAACCCTCTTGGGAAGGCAGGAGTCTGCCGGGGAAACACGGCTCTAAGGCTATACCATGGACTATACGCATACTGATACCACTTAGGTCTCAAGGGTGATTGAGGATCTCACCAGGGGTCTACAGTACGGGGACACACTTGGAGTAGTTTTAGCAACAGCTTACACTAACCGGGGCCTCTCAAGTGCCACTATTCGTTGTGAGGAGAGAACACACAGGAGGATACGTGGTTCTACACAAAGGCTATAGACTCTGGCGATACATTCGTTTGGGTGTTCGCCTAGCCCACGCAACTTCTACCGATTATCTGTCAGTGAGGGGCCACACGAGCCAAATGACTCAGGAGGGATGCAACATTATAGTTAATGAGGATCGCAACCTTGAACGGTCCAGGGCACGATTCCCTGTGCCTAATAAGCCCAGGTCGATTGAATCCACAACCAGTGGGCATCCTCTGCTTAGAGCCGGCCTCCCCTTTTGTCCGGTCCTGTAATGACAAAGAGTAGTCTGAGGTCCTGAAGCTTTGTGTGCGGTCTACGTGGCATCTCAAATGCTGCGGACGGGAAAGAGCAAAGCTAGGGCTGGGTCTGCCTCCGTCCGGGGGCCGCGCTTGCAGGTTCACCACTTGGTCTTTGAAGGTGTAGTGAGAACCTTGGGCACATAGCCGGGCCCGATCCTCACAATTTACCTGGGAGTCAGCCGGCCCAAACTCTAGGCAGGAATCGTCCACTGAAAATGTGGTGGAGCGTCCCCTACCCTGTGGAGGCCAGTGCCAAGCGGAGCAGAGTTTTCAATGAAAGAAACTTTAGCTCAAACTGACTGCAAAGGGCTCGAATGGGCCCTGCTGTAGCGATTTTAGCACTAGAGACAGGTCCCAAGAGGGTATAGAGGGGGGCCGGGAAGGAGTAAATTTGAAACATCCTGGAAACCTGAATTGACAAGGTAATGCTTACCCAAAGACTTCCAGTTCACAGCAATCATGGAACGCGCGCAAGTAGGCAGCGAACCTGGACTTTGAGGGTGGAGGAGAGAGACGCCCGTCGCTCCAGCCCTTACTGCAGAAAGGAAAGCACGACGCAATTGGAGGGCATCTCCGTTCCCGTGGGTCTTATTCGGCTCGAAGAACACCACGCGACGAAAACAGGTTTCCAATGAGTGGTGTTTTTGGTGGCCAGTTTTAATATTTAGGTTTTAGAATAGGTCTTGGTAGTGAAAGCTGTCATTTTAGTTTTTATTAGCTTTAGTGACTGTTCATACTCTTTTTAATATAGTTCTAAGTTTAGTCAACGAAAAAAACTGGCTGTGATTTTAGTCTATTTTTATGTCAACAGAAAACTGATGACATTTAGTCCTAGTTTTATACAATGAAAATGGTATTTTAGTTCTCTTTTTTAGTAAATGCAAATTTTATTTAATGCAGGTCAAGCTAGTACAAGTACCTAGGAAGTATAGATGGAAACCCAAAATTGTAATTTTAGCCAAAACCCATTTCAAACAAGGTAATCTTATTATATTATTGTTAACCTATAGACTCAAGAATACATCTATTCCAGACCACGGAAGATGCTTCTGATTTGGAATTTTACAACATTTATTTTGTACCACCAACCAAACATGTTAGAAGTACACACACATAAATTTAAATAAAATAAATAAAAACAAGAAATAAAAATTTTTAAAAATCTGAAATTTAGTTTAATGTGAAGTCCAAACTCCATCAGGTGCTTTTTGATGGAAAAGGTTTTTTTTGGAAAAAAAGTTTGCAGTTTGTCCAAGGCTTCTTATTTGAAGTACGTTTTATTTTTATTGTATAAAATAGAACTAGAATTAATTTAGATATGAATTCTGCATTATGTTGCTCTTAAAGTTGTTCTTGTGTTTGATGTGAAATACAGCCAAAAAGTTTAAGATTGTTTTAAGTTTGTTAATAAAAGAAATTATTAATTCATCACACTCATTGCATCACAAGACGTGTACTGGCAAATGTACGGACTTCTCACCGGGGATTCACGACATGAAGAGAACATTTAGCACTAGTTGTTTATTTGGTAAAACAAATTTAGTCTCGTTTTATTCGTCAACAATCTGCATTATACATTTAAATAAACCGTCATTATCACCATGACCAGCAGTTACGTTGCATCTGTCTAGTTTTTTTTTTTTCTTTGGGGGGGGTCACAGGATAAAGGTCAATTGAACACGAGATGTAGTCATCATCTTGTTCGCTTGACTAAAGCAACCACTTGTTTCCACTTCAAAGCCGTAAGCGTTGTCTCGTAGCCGGTGGGGGGGCTCTGCACCGATGTGATGGTGTCAACTACCTTTTGTGGGTTGGTTTACCTAGAACCTTCCGCTTCCCATCCAGGGGAAGAAGACCATGAAAGTTTCCAGAGGTCATAGGATGCGGATGCCATCGGGTGCCGCTGGATCTGAGTCAGTAGGATCCTTCCGTCATCAATTGCAGTGAACAGGTCTAGGTGAGCTAGTAGGGTTTTGCCACTACCAGGACTGCTCCTCATCCTCCATGACCTTGCACAGTGTCTGTGCAAGAAGGCTCACTGGGAGAAACGCATATTGCAAAGGCAACATGGCCAGCTGAACTGGATCGTCTGGGGATGGAGTCGCCATTCTACCAGGAGCGCAGCTTCGAGACAGCTCGTCGGCCTGCTCGGATGAACATCCAGTGAATGTGAACATCATGAAGGGGACTTCAGAGTGACTTCTGACTGTCAAGGAGGAGGGGCGGGGGTGAGTTGTGACATGCGACGGGCGAGTACAGACTACTTGTCAGTTGATGTACGCAAACGGTCGCAGAGTTGTCCGTGCGGACTAGTACTTGCTTGCCTTGCAAGCGCCCTTTGAGAGGACCAAGGCAAGTGCGGCTCCCCAGCAACTCAAGGCAGTTGATGTGCCAAATGCAGATGTGGCCCGTCAAACCTCTGACACTGCAATGACATGCCCTACGTGGCCGCCCCAGCCGGTGGGTTGGTAGGCATCTGTTTGAACCACAGCAGCATGGAGATTCTGGTCTAGGGGCACTCTACTGCCCGAAGAAACGCAAGGTCTTACTACAGGGTGAAAGGTTTTGGCCGGCAGCGCCCGGTGTGACTTGGACGGTGGCATGCCGCATTGCCCATGCCACCTCGGGACTTGGCCATGAAGTCAGGTGCTGTGAAGTGGGTCTCATATGGAGCAGCCCAGTGATGTTAACTTGGAACTAACTTGGAAGTTTTTAGAATTGAGTGGAAAAAAACAGTATGTCCAGCGATAGACAGGCTCTAAAACCTGCCCAGGGTCGAGTATATCCACAAACTCATAGAAAACAACCAAAACAATCCAAGGTTTTTAATTTAGCACAGTGGCTAGATTAACAAATTACCAGACGCCACCCCCGATCTAAATAATTCCCTCACAGTTAACTAGTAAATGCTTTTATGAATTTCTTCACTGATAAAATAGATAACATCAGAAATACCAATAACAAATGTAGATTCCCAGCATCTAATACTTAAGTTTTAATCCATCGCACTCAAAGATAAACTGCAGTGCTTTACAACTATAGGACAGGAAGAGCTAAATAAACTTATCACTGCATCTAAACCAACAACATGTTTATTAGATCCTGTTACCCACTAAATTACTGAAAGAGTTGTTACCTGTAGGCAGAAGAAAAACGCGCTTCTCAATATTATTAACTCGTCGTTATCTTTAGGTCCACGTCCCAAAACCATTCAAGCTGGCGGTTATTAAGCCTCTTATTAAGAAACCACAACTAGATCCTAGTGAACTGGCAAATTACAGACCCATTCAAATCTTTCCCCTTTATGTCAAAAATTTTAGAAAAAGTGTATCAAGTCTGCTCAATTGTGCTCCTACCCTGCAAAAAAAAGTTATCTCTATGAAGAATTTCAGTCAGGTTTCAGGCCCCATCATAGCACAGAAACTGCACTTGTTAAAAAATTACAAATGACTTGCTTCTTGCATCAGACCAAGGCTGCATCTCATTGCTAGTTTTACTGTGATCTTAGTGCTGCGTTTGACACCATAGATCACGACATACTCATAGATAGATTACAAAACCTATACAGGTATCCAAGGGCCGGGCTTTAAGATGGTTTAGATCCTACCTGTCCGATCGCTACCACTTTGTTTATCTAAATGGGGAGAGTAATCTCATTTATCACCAGTAAAATATGAGTGCCACAAGGATCTGTCCTAGGTCCTCTGCTATTTTCAATATACATGTTGCCCCTTGGTAATATCATTAGAAAAATACGGGATTAGTTTCCACTGTTATGCTGATGATACTCAAATGTATATCTCAATAAGACCAGGTGAAACTTCAAAACTATCTAAGCTAACAGAGTGTGTTAAAAATGTTAAAGATTGGATGACCAATAATTTTCTCCCATATAAATTCAGATAAGACAGAGATATTACTTATTAGACCAGAAAACATTACACAGAATCTCGTAGATTACAATTTGCAATTAGACGGATGTACTGTTTACTACCTCTACAGTCAAAAACTTAGGTGTTATATTAGACAGTCTTTTGAAAATCATTTCACATGTTAAAAAAACCAGCATTCTTCCATCTTAGAAACATCGCCAAGCTACGAAACATGTTTACCTGTTCCTGATGCAGAAAAAGCTAGTTCGTGCATTCATGACCTCTAGACTGGACTGTTGTAATGCACTGCTAGGTGGTTGTCCTGCATCCTCAATAACAAGCTACAGGTAGTCCAAAATGCAGCGGCTAGAGTCCTTACCAGGTCAAGAAAATATGATCATATTACCCCAATTTTACAGTCCTTTGCACTGGCTACCTATTAATTTCCGTATCAGTTACAAAATATTATTACTTACTTATAAGGCCCTTAATGGCTAGCTCCTGCGTACCTAACTAGTCTTCTACCATGCTACAATCCATCACGCTCCCTAAGGTCACAAAACGCTGGACTTTTGATAGTACCTAGGATAGCAAAGTCCACTAAAGGAGGTAGAGCTTTTTCGCATTTGGGCTCCCAAACTCTGGAATAGCCTTCCTGATAATGTTCGGGGTTCAGACACACTTCCTCTGTTTAAATCTAGATTAAAAACACACCTCTTTGGCCAAACATTCAAATAATGCATCTCATAATTTTGGACTGCAGTTATATCTGATCAAATGCTTATTATTATTCTTTAACTTGGGTTAAACTACTAATTAATTTTACTTGGCTGGAACAGCAGCTACGCTAATTATGTCTCCATTTGTTTCTCTGTTTAGCTAAGTTTAACTAGGATTTACACAAGCTCCAGTCTGGATCCAGAACACCTGAGAAGAGATGATGCCAACCCCTCAGAGAACCTCAGATGATGCTAACCCAGAGACAACATACAGAACTACCACATTTTGCTCTAAGTTTGATTGCATAATTGCTGTTAATAGTGTTAATCGTCTGTTTGTTTACGTCTTTTATTGATTTTTCTGAACATTTCTGCCGTATACACATAAACTGACAGTCACCACTGATAAGCTACTACTAAATATTGTAGAAACGTAATTTTCTGTAAAGTTGCTTTGCAATGATTTGTATCGTAAAAAGCGCTATACAAATAAACTTGAATTGAATTGAATTGAATGTTACTGCCGCTGCAGCTGCCACATGCCCCAGGAGCCTCTGAAATTGTTTCAGTGGGGCCGCTATCCTGCCCTTGAACGTATTCAAGCAGTTCAGCACTGACTGAGCATGTTCCGGTGTGAGGCGTGCTGTTTGTTCGACCGAGTCCAACTCCATAACGAGAATAGAGATCCTCTGCATCGGGGAGAGTTTGGTCTGTGGCATGGAAGGATCGACACATGAAAGTACGCATCCTTCAGGTTGATCTCTGCAAACCAATCGGATGCAACCGAAGATGGGTTTCCTGATCAACATTCATTGGTAACCGATGAAGGGCCCAGTTCAAGACTCGCAGGTCCAAGATTGGCCATAACCCACCGCCTTTTCTGGGTACAGTGAAGTAAGGACTGTAAAACCCCAACCTCATATCAGCTGGAGGGACCGGCTCTATCGCATCCTTCGCCAGTAGGACTGCGAACTGTGCCCACAGAACAGGAACATCAGCCGCCTTCACTGTAGTGAAGCGGATGCCACTGGACTTTGTGGGACGTCAGACGAACTGAATCGCATAGCCGAGGCTGATGGCGCGCAGAAGCCAGAGAGACGAGTTGGGTAGCACTGACCAGGTGACCATACCCACAGTGGGGCAGCTTGTGAGCGGGCCGAAGAAGGGTCTGAGTGTGCGTGTTTGCAATGCATAACTGGTTTCACAGGTTGGCAGAGGGTGCGTGAGTAGGGCCTTTGTCGACGCTCTTGATCCACCCGCTGCTGCTGGCAAAGGAGGGGGCTTGAGTGTGGTCCGGTGTTGGTCAGTCTGCGACTCTCCGGCCCTCCTGGGACCCAGGGACAGAGAAAACCGCTCTCTTGTCAAGATTTTCCAGATTCTCCACCGGCCCTCCTCCGGGGGAGGGAGAGGTACCTTCACCATCACCCAAGAGCAGCTTACTCCTTATCTGGGTCACCTGTCCTGGGGCCTCTTGCTCTTCCGCTCACTGCCAGGTTTGATGGCGGCCACCTGCCTACGCCCGGCTCCACGGCGCCACTTGCTGGAGGCTGCTGCGGATGCGGCGCGGGAGCAGGGGCAGATGCAGGGGGCCGCCCTTGGTGATGAGCGGGGCTGGGGTGCTGCAGCCAACGGATGGGTGGAGGCAGCAGGGCCAGATCTCTACTGCATCGCTGAAGAGGCCGGTCTGGGACACAGGGACATTAAGGAACTGATCTTGTCGGCATCCCTCATATCAATCAGACACCACCAGAGATGGCACTCCTGGACCACAAATGTGGACATCACACGGCCCAGAGACTGCGCAGTGACCTTCATCGCTCGTAGCGCAAGGTCCGTAGAGGTACGGAGTTCTTTGAGAACTTCTGGGTCGTGACCACCCTCGTGCAGGTCCCTCAGTGCATTGGCCTGGTGCACCTGCAGTAACGCCATAGCGTGTTTTAAATGATGTTTTATTAACAAGGTTCGGGAGGAGCTCGATCAGATAATCAATCATATATATATATATATATATATGTGTATTATAGACAGCAACAAAGATCAACCATAGACTGTAAACGAACAACGGAATCCTGCTAAGATAGCGGCAGCATGTAAGTTACATCGCCGCCCTATGTACCGTGACGTCACATTCTCATTCTCTATAGTTTATCCATGGTATTTCTAATAAGATTGCGGTTATACGAATGGTAATAAATACACCAAAAACACAGTCTCTAAACGTTTGCTATAGTAAAACCATGGTTAATTTTCATAAGTGTTTTAGCAGTTAACCTATATCTGTCACGGTTGGTAAACCGTGGTCTCGGGTTTGCAACATGTGGGTGGAGTTTGTGTGTGTTGCTCGTCAGCACTGATTGTTTCATGTGGGCGTTTCTGTTGATTGTTCATCTGCACCAGCTGTTACTCATTACCCGATCCCTACTTATTGCCCTGTCTTTCGTCTTGTGTTTATCAGAGCGTTGTATGAAGTCTCCCGTTCGTTTGCCTGGTTTCTCGTTCCTGTTTCTCTGTGTTTCTTCATCGCTGTTCGTCTGACTCTGGAACCCTGTCCACTCACCACCACGGACTGCTCATCTCACTGCCACTTCCTGGATCACCGTCAGTCATCGCCGCGACCATCTGTTGTTCCACCTGGATTTATTTGTATACCTGACTTTAATAAACATTCTTGTTTCACTCTTGCACTTGCTTCCTCACTCTTTGTTACCGTTACAGAACGCTCTGACCAAACATGGAAGCAGCAAGTTCTACGTCACTCTCTGAATTCATCCACCACAGCGTCAACCGCATGGATCAGCAGCAGAAGAGCACCGTCAACACCGGACGCGCTGTCCAAGCGCTGGTGACACAGGTATCCGAGCTCACCCAGCAGATCCAACAGCTGATGACTCCCGCTGCGCCACCTGCACCGTCGGTTCCCCGGGCTAACTCCGAACCAAGCTACCGACCCGAACCACACCTACCAGTTCCCGAGAGCCTTTCTCCCTGCAGCATTGTACCTTTGAGACTGAGGAGTCCCAAGGTGGCGTTCGTGCTGACTCTGCTTTCCGGGAAGGCTGTCCTGTGGGGAACGGCGGTGTGGGAGAACCGAGACCCATGCTGCGCCTCGTTCCACTCCCTCTCCAAGGAGATGAGGAGAGTTTTCAACCGTGCCATGGCCGGCAGGGAGGTGGCCCGCGAGCTGGCGGAGCTCAAGCAGGGGACTCTCTCCGTGGCGGATTACTCCATCCGTTTTCGCACCCTGATGGCCGCATGCAAGTGGACCGAGGAGGCGCAGTGGGATATGTTCCTGCATGGGTTGGCCGACCGTGTTCACAAGGAGATCTACCTCCTCTGGTTGCACACCAGTCTCAATGGACTCATCGACTTGGCGCTCCGCGTGGATGCCCCCATCAAGCGTCTGGGGGCGCACGCCTGTCCTACACGTCTCCCCGGCAACCTTGAGAGTGGCAGCTCAAGTAGAGAGAACACGGCCGGTCCCGTCTTTGATTACGAACCCATGCAGGTGGGTAGAGCTCGACTGACCTGGGAGGAGAGAGAGAGGCGGAGGTCCCGAGGTCTATGCCTGTATTGTGGCGGCTCTGGACATTTTCTACTCTCCTGCCCAGTAAAAGAGCCAGCCCGGTAGTAAATTTGAGGCTACTATCGGGTGGGATCTCCGCCGGGAAGTCCTCAACATCATCCACTCTCCTTCCGGTGAAACTGAGATGGGCCAACAACACACACACCTGTCATGCCCTTCTGGACTCGGGAGCAGAAGGTAACTTCATGGACACAACCCTTGCACAACACCTGAGACTCCTGATCACTTCTCTTTCACATCAGATCACCGTCAGCGCACTCAATGGCCAGGAACTGCCCTACATCACCCACACCACTGGACCTATTACCCTGCTCACCTCCGTCAACCACACAGAGAACATCCCCTTCCTCCTCATGGACTCCCCTATGGCACCCATCGTCCTTGGTCACCCCTGGTTGGTCAAACACAACCCACGAGTGGATTGGGGTTCCAACACTATAACCTCGTGGAGTGAATGTTGTCATGAGTTTTGTCTGGTTTCTGCTTGTCCTGTTGTGTCTGTTTCTGCGTTTCAGGAGAGGCAACGGTTTTGTCAAACGTGCCCGCTGAGTACCTGGACCTGAAGGAGGTGTTCAGTAAGTCCCGTGCTGCTTCTCTTCCTCCGCATCGTCCCTATGACTCTGCTATAGAGTTAGTTCCAGGTAAGTCTCCGCTAAAGGCAAGCTTTACTCTCTTTCAGTTCGTGAGAGGAAGGCGATGGAGAAATATATTTTTGATTCTCTAGCATCGAGGTTCATCCGTCCTTCCTCTTCTCCAACGGGGGTGGGATTCTTTTTTGTGGGGAAGAAGGATTGTTCTCTGCGACCTTGTATTGATTACCGAGAGCTGAACAACATCACAGTAAAGAATACGTATCCTTTGCCGTTGATGTCTTCAGCCTTCGAGAGGTTACAGGGAGCATCCGTCTTCACAAAATCGGATTTACGTAACGCTTATCATTTTGGTCCGCATCAGGAAGGGGGGTTGAATGGAAAAACCGCTTTTTTATGACACTCCCAGAAGGCACTTTGAATATTTGGTTATGCCGTTCGGGCTCTCCAACGCGCCTGCGGTTTTCCAAGCACTCGTTAATGACGTGTTGAGAGACATGGTAGATCAGTTCATATATGTTTACCTGGATGACATACTGATTTTTTCCTCGTCTCTCCAGGAACACGTGCAACACGTCAGACGAGTGCTCCAGAGGTTACTAGAGAATGGGCTTTTTGTTAAGGCGGAGAAATGCATATTTCATGCACAGTCTGTTTCCTTCCTAGGTTACATCGTCTCATCTGAGGGAATACGTATGGATCCTGACAAGGTTAGGGCTGTGATAGATTGGCCAAGTCCAGATTCCCGTAAGGCCCTACAGTGGTTTCTGGGGTTCACCAATTTTTATCGGCGTTTTATTCGCAATTTCAGCCAACTAGTCTCACCTCTGACTGCCTTGACCTCCCCAAGAACTACGTTCAGGTGGTCAAATACAGCCGAAACTGTATTCTCCAACCTCAAGAGCCACTTCGTTTCGGCTCCCATCTTAGTCACCCCTGATCCCACACGTCAGTTCGTGGTGGAGGTTGACGCATCAGAGGTGGGAGTAGGTGCAGTTCTTTCCCAACGCGCTGCCTCAGACGATAAAATGCATTCTTGCGTGTTTTTCTCCCATCGTTTATCTCCTGCCGAACGTAATTATGACATTGGTAACAGAGAGTTGTTGGCCGTCAAATTAGCATTGGAGAAGTGGTGTCATTGGTTGGAGGGGTCGGGGGTACCTTTCACCGTCTGGACCGATCATAAGAATTTAGAGAATATTAGAACTGCCAAAAGACTCAACTCCAGGCAGGCTCGGTGGGCACTGTTTTTTCGGTCATTTTGATTTTTCTCTATCGTACTGCCCGGTTCCAGAAACGTCAAACCCGATTCTTTTTCACGTATTTTTGATCCATCCGAATGCCCGGTGACTCCCAAGTGTATTTTTACCTTAGAATATAGTCATCTCATCACTCATATGGGAGGTCAAATCGAAGGTCAAGACGGCCTCAGAAGGGGTAATGCCTCCGCCCGGGTGTCCACCGAACCGATTGTTTGTTCCGGAGGAGTTACAGTCCGACTTGATTCAATGGGGTCACTGCTCCAATGTCGCTTGTCATCCAGGAATAAGCCGCACTAGATGCTTGGTAAAGCAACGATTCTGGTGGCCACTTATGGCTTGCGACATTCACAATTTTGTGTTGGCCTGCTCCGTTTGCGCTAGTGGTAAGACGTCTAACCGACCTCCGGATGGGTTTCTTCAACCGCTGTCTGTCCCTTCGAGACCCTGGTCCCACATCGCTCTAGATTTTGTTACCGCCCTCCCGCCCTCTAATGGCATGACGGCCGTTTTGACCATAGTGGACCGATTCTCGAAGGCGGCACATTTCATTCCCTTGCCCAAATTACCTTCAGCCAAGGAGACAGCGGTCACTGTGATTGATCACGTCTTTCGGTTACATGGCGTCCCGGTAGACGTGGTTTCTGACAGGGGATCCCAATTTGTGTCCAAATTTTGGAGGGAATTTTGTAAATTGTTGGGAGCGACGGTTAGTCTGTCTTCGGGTTACCATCCACAGAGCAATGGTCAGTCTGAGCGGGCCAACCAGGATTTGGAGAGAACGTTGCGATGTTTGGTCTCCAAGAATCCTTCTTCCTGGAGTCAGCAACTCTCTATGGTGGAGTACGCTCATAACTCGCTACCCAGTGTCATTCCACCGGCCTCTCCCCATTTGAATGTAGTTTAGGTTCCCAGCCACCTATTTTTCCTACTCTGGAATCTGAAGTCGTGGTCCCCTCCGCTCACGCATTTGTCCAGAGGTGCCACCGCACGTGGACCAGAGCCTGCGAGACTCTGCTCCAAGTGAGGGCGCGCACCAAGGCCAAAGCCGATCGCCACCGGTCTAATTCTCCCGTATACGTCGTGGGTAAAAAAAAAGGTGTGGCTTTCTACTAATAACATTCCTCTCCGTTCCGTTTCTAATAAGTTAGCTCCCAAATTTATTGGCCCATTCCCTGTCACCAAGATCATTAGTCCAGTGACAGTCCACCTCAAACTACCTCGGGTGTACAGGAGGATTCATCCCGCCTTCCATTTGTGCAAAATTAAACCTGTGTTTTATTCACGAATTAATTGTATGAAGTCTCCAGTTCGTTTGCCTGGTTTCTCGTTCATGTTTCTCTTTGTTTCTTCATCGCTGTTCGTCTGACCCTGGAACCCCGTCCACTCTTCACCACCGGATGCAACTACTCACCACCACAGACTGCTCATCTCAGGCCTGTGTCACGCTCTCCTGCTGCCTCACCTCACTGCCACTTCCTGGATCACCGTCAGTCATCGCCCCGACCATCTGTTGTTCCACCTGGATTTATTTGTATACCTGACTTTAATAAACATTCTTGTTTCACTCTTGCACTTGCTTCCTCACCCTTTGTTACCGTTACAATATCAGTACCACTGTAGTGAAAGAGACTGAATAGTAATGAATATTTGCAGCCTCTCAGACAAACAATAGAGCTTTTTTTTATTTAAAGAGATTTACACATTAGTCCATTTTATTCTAAGCGTATGCAAAATGTTTTTTTTTTTTTTTCAAATATTAATAGTAAACCGCCAAAGTTTTTTCTGTGGTGATTTGAATTAGTTTACACTGTGTGCTACTGAGCTTGACGTAAAACATGGTGGAATCCAAAGTGCAAAGTGCAGGAAATGGTAAAACTATTTGTACTGCAAACCCACTTTGTTCATAATTAAGTTAATACAATAAAATAATATGGTAAGACACCAGTTTGCAATATCAAGCAACAAAACAAGCTGTTTTTGTATAGTTAAAAATAGCTGGAAGCGAATGAGACTGGAAGACTTGAACATAAACTTTACAAATGGCCATGCTGGCTCTTATGGGGAAAATAAGGTGAATACAATTGTTATGTAGTCTATACAAGATTTAAATGTATTATTAACAAGGTTCAGGAGGAGCACAATCAGATAATCAATCAGTCTGGCCCAGCTGAAGCTCGTCAGCTAATCACCTTAACAAGCACAATGCGGGTATATATATACAGCCAACTTATCTCTCTTCCGCAACAGTTTTCCAGCATTCGGTTTTGCTCCTTTGGCCATAATAGACTTCCAGCTTCTTCCCCAACATCCTCGTATCATTTAGCCATGTCAATATATCATCAGATCGGAAAGTGAATAGATTTAAGCCTGAAGCAAATGCTGATTTATTCAGATGAACCATTCTCGCAGAGGATAAATAAAGCGGATTGTACAATCTATTCTTCACCCTGCAAATTAGCCAAGACGGCCAATAAATCAAGCAAAGCCCCGTATTCACCTCGCTAGTCATTACCATCATCCCACACAAGACACGGCTCTCCCCAAGCTCTGGGTCGCAGCGGCAAGCCTCAAATGAGCCTGGGCCGTGCCCCAGTCCTCACTGCAGCAAAACCTCAATCGCTTCCTGCTTCGGCTCAACTTTTCACTTTTGGACAGATAAGATGAAAAGTCATCTTTTATATGATGAAAGTTGAGTTGAAATCGACTAGACTCTGATGACATCATTAATGAAGAAATAAGTCTGGAGCTGTGACAAACTCCTTGTGCACAGCTATGGCATATGTAGTCTCGCGTAACAGGTCTCCAGGTCTGAAGGTCTGGAATTCATGGCAGCTTTCTTTGGTCAAGGCCCACCCATGAGGCAGTTTGACCGACATGTCAAACAACCAATCACAGTTTGTTTCATTCATCATCACGTTTCGAGGCGTGGAAATGTCACCACAATAACAGACCGGATTGTAAAACTCTCGGACATATTTTAAAGATTCTATGCCGAGAACTTTAAATATTTCACATACTTTTGAAAATCCAGCATTTAGCTGATCCTGATAAGCGCTCATCGTTACAGTTGTAAACATGAAACATGAATGCATTAGTGAGAGTGATTGCGTGTGTGAATTAATTCTACATGGCAGCATCTTTCTAGTAGTAGTGACGCTGTATGATTTAGTTATTAAGAATATGCTTGAACTTTTCAGATTCTAAGCTATTTTGAGAAATCACAGAACAGTGTTGACTGTAAATTTCCGCGTTGAATGATTCTGTGCTTGCGTGATCTGCACGTGACGTACGAGCTACTGTCTGTAGCCAATGTTAGGGATTTTAACTTACCTGTTCAATAAGCTGTAGTAGAATGTTCAATTTTCGAGCATCCAATAATATAATCACGTGTCATTTTAACTGTTTGGAAACAGAGCGCAAATGTGGAAGTCCTTCAAAGATTTATTATCCTGTTGTGCCCTCAAATTATTTATAATTTGCATACGTTGTGCATACTGCTAGGCACCTCTCCTCCAAGTCTCTACCAACTGATGTGCGGTTTGGCAGGCTAGCTGTTTCAATACTTACAATTTTTTTGTGTGGTTAAGAGGAAAAGCTTGTCTCTTTGTCATTTTATCACTTTTTAATGTTGTCAAAGTCATCATTTCTCCTGCTACTTCTAACCTCTCTTTCTTTTCAGTGGTCTCCAGCTCCTGTAACACACGCTAGCATTAGGCTGCTTCTGCTAGCTGTGCAGGCTGCACAGGCTCTTCAGCATTTTTCCCCAAATACCACAAGCCCCCAAATATCACGAGCGCAAAGCTGCTTACGCTTGCAACACATGCCCTCACATCTACGTCTTTTCCTCCTGTTACTTCTAATCCTTCTACTTTTCAGCGGCTTCCAGCTCCCATAGCAGACGCTAGCATGAGGCTGCCTCTGCTAGCCATGCAGGCTGCACAGGCTCTTCAGAATGTCAAAAAAACCCACTACTTCCCCGTGGCCTATGGCAGCTGAAGGAAGCGTGAGGCTGTCTCCGCTTGCAACTCAGACCCACACAAATCTCCTGCTGTTCCTCCCGTTTCTAATGACCACTTTTTTTTTTTTTTCAGTAGCCTCCAGCTTCCATAGCAGACACTAGCCCAGAGGCCGATTTAAATGTCAGGCTGCCTCTGCTGACAATTGCAGCCCATGCTCCACTTCCTCATACCTCCCTACTTCATTTAAAATTATATTGTCTTCCAGATCAAGTTCCGCCTCCCCTCGAGCTTCAAGACATGGCAGGCTGTCAGCAAGTTTAGCCCGTGCCCCAGAGTCGGCTGCTCCTCACACTGTATTGCCTCTTATTCTCTATAACCAATCTCTGTGGCATTTTCAGCTACAGCGCCGCACGCAATGTCGCCCGCTGGCGTGGCTCCCTAAACTCCAATCCTTCCCACTCCCTTCCTTCTACCTCTGGCGGCAGGCGTTAGCATGAGGCTGCCTCCACTAGCCACTCAAGCTCAGCCACATTACTCTTACCCTTCCTCTACTCCTTTTCCCCATCAATGGCCAACAGCCCCACTGCAGACATCCAAGCAATGCATCATCAGCCAGCAACGCAAGCTTACTGGCCTCCTCCCTCATTTCCTTCTACCTCTTCCCTTGTGCTTCCCTAAGCACCAGAAGCTAATCCGTGCGTGAGTCTGCCTCCGCAAAAGGTTACGGCCCCTCCTTATCTGCCTTTCAACCCTTCTCTCCAATATATATATATATATATATAAAAGAACAACAAAAAAAACGTCTCCGACCTTTCCGTGCTTGACAGCAAAATTATGTCCTATTTTAAAGTAAACTCAGATCAGAAAAAAGCGCGAGATCTACGGGGAAACATCAAAGCAATGTATGTGCACATGTTCATTTGACTTGAAGCATCGCTGCGCACCGATTAAAAATGACACCAAAGTAGGTGCAAAATCGATTTGAAAGCATAAGGAGCAGTCTGCTCAATAGCTCTCATGAATGTAACACAACGATCGACCTGCACAGTGCAGACAGCCAAGACCTGGATGTTTTGGGCGGCATTGGGGTCCTGGCCGGGGCATGTCCCTTGTGGGCGGCGCATATGTCTACCCTATGTCTACATCCCCTCATGACTCTCTTTTTGTCCATGACTGTGACCACCCCGTCACATGTTTTTGGTTTCAAAAACATCTTAAACTCACCCTCGTCCAATCAGGCATACCTGTAGAAATATTTTCCGGCCACTCCTTCCGCATCGGGGAAGCAACTACAGCAGTTCAAAACAGCCCTCTCACAGCAGCGGATCCAAGCTCTCGGTCGATGGTCATCGGACGCCTTCAAGAGCTCCTCTGAATACTGCCACCGCAGTGCCCTGCTCATTTGATACTGCCGCTGCAGTGCCCTGCTCATTTGAAACCGCCATCGCCGTGCCCCGTGCATTCGAGACTGCCGCTGTAGTGCCCTGCTCATTTGAGACTGCCGCCGCAGTGGTCCTGCTCATTTGATGGTGCCGCTACAATGCCCCGCTTAATTTGATACTGCCCTCCATCTGTCGTTTCGAGTTTCAGGTTTATTCAGCATCGGACAGGGCTCTCCCTTCTGGTGCAGTAGAGCCGCAGCTCCCTTCGGTCGCAGTGAGAGCCCTCCATCTGACGCTTTAAACCACACCACGTATTCAGCTTCAAGAGGGGCTCTCCCTTCCGGTGCAGCAGAGTCCCTTACCTGGCCTCCCAGTGTGCTCCTCAATTGGCCCTCCGCACACACTCCACTTTTATATATTATATGTTAGTGTGAACTCATGAATGCAGTTAGGACAGAAGTAACTGTAAATAAATTACAGAAAAATTAAGAGTAAAACCTTACTTTACTTTTGTATGGGAAATACAGTTAAATTACAGTAATCAGATTACTTAGTAGTTGCTTACACCCAACACTTGTCCCACATGGAAGCAGTCTAGAAATTGGACGCTGTAGTTACTCACATAAATAGTTAATTAATCTTTTGGAAGCCTCCTGGTGATTTGAAGCAGGGATGGGCAAACTTGGTCCTGGGGGGCCACTGTCCTGCAGAATTAGCTCCAACTCTAGTAATCCCGATTAGCAGGTTCAGGTGTGTTTAATGAGCATTGGAGTGAAACTCTGTAGTAGGTAAGCGCATTATTGTTGTTGTTATTTTTATTTTATTTAAATTGTCGGATTATAATTCAGTATGTTTCAATGAATGACAGTTTTGAGTGTCATGGTGCGTGCATGAACAAATGTGTGAAATACCTGCTAATTATGTTGCTTTTTCCTATCACTTTTTGCATTTAAATTGGATTATTCCGACACTGATGTTTCGAGAGTATCGGTTAAATTTCTCGATTGCCGTTTTGACTGTCTGCTTGCATATTTTATTCATGTTCGGTAGCCTAATTCTCTTTAATGTAGGCTATTTGCCCCGATTTACAGGTGCATCTCAATAAATTAGAATGTCGTGGAAAAGTTCATTTATTTTAGTAATTCAACTAAAATTGTAAAACTTGTGTATTAAATAAATTCAATGCACACAGACTGAATTAGTTTAAGTCTTTGGGGTATCTATGGGGTACTGTAGTTTGTAAATAATTTATAAAGATCTGCAAATGATATGTAATACATTTACAAGTGATAGATAGTTTTCACTTTAGAATAGGGGATGCAAAAAAGTGTTATAAATGACTTGTATACATTACAAATAATTTGTAACAGGTAAGAAAGGTCTACAAATGATTTGTAACACATTTACAAGTGATTAATAGTTTACACTTTAGATTAGGGGATGCAGAAAGCTTTAAATTATTTATCCATGCGTTTACACATCATCACCTATAACAGGTGTTGAACACTTTGTAGTGTGTACTGCAGTGTAAGTCCTGACTGGTGAGGGTATAGACAGCTGTCTTCTCTGACACACATGGAGTCTTTAACTCTGTGCACCTGATGTGAGCTTAATTGGAAGGGGTTTACTTCATCACTAGATCCACATGCTCCACACAGAACACAAGTCTGTGCTGATGAGTGAAAGGATTTAACACAAAACACTGGAATCACCTGACTAAGGCATTTATAAATGTTTATTCACTTCAAAAACAAATTAATTACTCTTATTAAAAATAGTGCTTTAGCATACCTGCATGTTTGTGCTTTTGAACACAGACCAGCTTCGTCAATATATCATATACTAGTGTTATTAGACTAGTGTTTAGTTTAGTTTTAGTCGACGAAAACTGATGACATTTAGTCTAGTTTCAGTCAATGAAAATGGTATTTTAGTCTCTTCTTAGTAATGCAATTATATTTAACCCAGTCAATCTAGTACAAGTACCTAGAAGTAGACGAAACCAAAATTTTCTTTTAGCCAAACCCATTTCAAACAAGGTTATCTGATTATATTATTGTTACCTTATAGACTTAAGAATACATCCATTCCAGACACGGAAGACGCTCTGATTTGAATTTACATCATTTATTTTACCAACCAAACATGTAGAAGTACACACACAAATTTAAATAAAATAAATAAAATAAATAAAAACAATAAATAAAATAAAAAATAAAAAAATCAGCAATTTTTTCTCCCAAAAACGAACCCCGGCTGGCCGGCCATCGGTCCTTTTCTCTGTGTCAAGGCTGATTTATACTCGACGTGTCTGCAATTTCGCTTGGGTGAGTTTGGAAAATATGACATCATTGCGGTGTTGCCAGAAGTTCGCTTTGCGTGCGCGCGCACTAATTTTGCGTAGCAGAGTGCACAGCATTTTTTATAACTTTACACATATCTCCGCATCCGAACATGCACGTCTGTATGGAAGGCCGTTTCAGCATAAAAACGTTTCAGCGTCAGCGTCGTAATTATATTTTTACTAGTAACAATTAAATTAAAGAGCTCTATAATTTAATTTGTACTAGTAACAATAACAATTATAGAGCTCTATAATTCAATTTTTACTAGTAACAATTATGACTGTAGAGCTCTCTAATTGAATTATAGAGCTCTGCAATTGTATTCTTACTAGTAACCAACTGGAATTGTAGCGCTCTATAATTCAGTTTTTACTAGTAACAATTCCAATTAGAGCTCTACAATTCATTTATTACTAGTAAGAATACAACAGAACACCTCAATAAAATCAATACTAACAAAAAAAAAACTTAAATATATATCTAATTGTAATTGTTACTAGTAAAAACTGAATTAGAGAGCTCTTTAATTAAATTCTTACTAGTAACAATTTTCTAATTACAGAGTTCTATAATTGTATTATTACTAGTAGAAACTCCTATTCATGAGATGCAAAACAGATTGCAGATTTCCCGCCTACAAAAGTGCGTTTCAAAATAAAAGCCCTGTAGCGTGGTTCTAAAGTATCCTGAAATATTTTACAGACTTAGGTAACTATTAATTCATGTTCACATTAAAGCAAAATTAAGATGATGCCTGAGATGAAAGCCTATATTTAGTCGTTCTATTCATTCACCTTTGTATATTGGTAAAGCTAAGAGCCAAGAACACTCCACATCACTGGACATAATATAGGGTGAAATGCCCTAAATGTGCCTAATGTGGGACACCTAAGGTTTACTGTTTGTAGGTCCTGCATAAATACATGAATGTCAGTGAAAACTATGGATTATATCTGAAGCTGTTGGTGCCATGTCATCAAAATCACATAACCTCTCAAATGTCCAGTCATATGAGACTGTAGCAATCATCAGAAAGGAAGGGGACCTTGTGTGAAAGCGCAACACCAAACGTGTTTTGACCAAGAACCTGATATTAAGGAGTCACTAGTGTGTGGTCAATTTCAAATATTTACAGTTGTTTAGTATTGTTATGGCAAATATAGATGATTTGTGTTGTTGTTTAGTTAAATAGAAAACATTAGGCCAAATAGTCCTTAACAACTTTTTATCAAATTGTGACTCGAGGTTAAAATCTAGCTAAAAGTTGGTTCAAGGTGTTTTTTTGTTTTTTTTCGTCTTCTTTTGTTCTCTCCAGGTTGCCAGTTTCAATATTTTGCTTCAAAAAGCAGCTTTAGCCTGTTGTGGTTTGCATGTGTTGTTGTGAAGTAAAATGGAAAAAGAGAAACAGGGAGGAATTTGACTGTGCATTTTTTAACTCTTTATATATAAAAAGACTATTGTTATATAATTCCTAGGCTATGAAAATAGTTGGCTAATGTCTTTGTAAGTAAATGCATAAAAACATCATATTGTATTATTTGATACAGATGATGTTCACATTTTCAATCAATCCATCCATAACCAAGAGAATTACTAGGCGCATTTTAGTTATCATTATTATTACTATCATCATATCATATTAGATTTTGGCCTTTATCATTATGACTTTGGCCTTTTCAGACCTTTTATTATTATGATTCATTATTATTTTATCATTATTATTATTATCATTACTATTACTATCATCATTATCATAGATTTTGGACTTTTATCATAGACTTTTCAGTGTCCCACATTAGGAGACAGGGGTGGCTGCGGCCTGGAGTAATGGGCGTGCCAAAAGGTTTCTCATTGAAAGGGAGTTTACTGTGTTGGCCAATCAGCGGTAAATATGCATATCATGAATTTCCTTTTTAGGCGAGAAGGTGACAGCTATAAGGCGTGGGTGTAATTATTCATCATACGTTTATCTATACTTTATATACAACCAATATGTATATTCGCTGCGATAGCTTGTTACAATACGATCATAATTTATCATGGTTTATTGTTGTTGACAGACATATGTACAGTGAGACAAAGCGATGGCGCATCTGCATGAGGTGAAGCCCTCCAGAGTGCGATGGTTTGTATCTCTGCGTCGCTTTTTTTATTGCAATGGTATAGAATACATCCTGTAAGTATATGTACCTGCTACTAACTGTACTTTAAGATCAATTCACACATCTTTTATAACATCGAAGTTTCACGATTACTAGACATACAATACCCATAAATAAAGCTTAATTTAGAGTTTGTTTCTACGTTTCTGCTAGGTACCCAACTAATGCAGAGTATATTCAAGTTACCAAGTACATAGGGTTGTGAAGAACCCTTTCCTGAGAATATATAGAAGAAATGACACAGTATGAATACATTGTTTTTAATCCGTTGATTTATCTCTATCAACTTACTTAACCACCTGCGATATACGTAGCAATATATTGTAATCTTTTTGCATTTGCTGGAAAATGACAAACAGCCAAATCAGTGTTTTTAGCCCACTGACACATCCCTAAAACCGTTATGTAAAGCAGAAAGTGGCACCACTGGCAGGTTTGCTGTCAAAAGCCAGCTAGTGCCAGCATATGTAAGCACAGTGCCATCATGAAAATTTATTTTTGCACTGTATTTAAATTTTACATTTTAACTGAGTGCATGGTCAATGTAAGGAAGAGACTACACGCATATTCTTAAATCTTTTTTGTATATACTCCACTTTTTCACGGCCAGACCATCATATTAATTTTATGCAGTTCAAGTTTTATTTTTATTTATTTTTTATATCTAAAGCACCCTTGTGAATAAGTATTTAGCTGTTTTCTCTATCTGTCACAGGTCTAAGGCATGATTGTTCTGTTGTTCTGATGAAGGAAAACTTGGTTGGGGGAGATCAGTGTCGTGAGGCCCAGTGACTGTGCTACAAAGTGGTATCAGACACCTGGACTGTCAAAGACACAATGGCAGGAACATTATCCTGGAGACGCTGGGCAAAGCACGGAAGGAATGTCTGGGAGGATGTACTCAAAAAACACCCATATTAAGACACCTGCTGGAGTTAGTATAGTAAAAAAAAACTGTCGAAAATATCTTGTTTTCAAATCTTTTAAGTAATGTTTTATTCTTCTGTTAACCTTTTAGCACATCTGTTAAAAATTTTAAAGCAATAGTTTTAGAAAACAATTAGCATTCTAATAGTTTTTGCGATTTACTGACAGTATGTAGCTACTCGTCTGAGCCAAAGAATATGGAAACAGAACTTGAATTGAAAAAAAAACAAAAAAATAATATAATATTTTTTTCTTTGTTTTTTTCTTTTTTTTAATGATTAATTATTTTTGGTATTTTTTATGGTAGGGGGACCCTGCTACACCTTTCCTAACATACAGCTGATGGGATACTGACGTATCATAGCCAATCATAGGGAGGAGGGCTCAGTGTCGGGACAGAAGATTGGAATAGACGCGGTTGGCTTTTGTTTGCCAGCTTTTTGATGAAGCCTTCATAACAGCCTTCTTGATGTTATTCTGCGGTGCAACTATTGCATTATCCAATCACTACCTGAGAAAGACAATGACTTTCCTAAGGCACATTGTCAACATTAGAAGATGGAGGACAACGCACTGCCAGTAAACGTTATCTGATGGTAGTATTTGTATTAGATCCTACATGCTTCAACTGTACCATTGCCCAAAGTGCAACTCGAATGGATTCATATGACACTCTTTGAAGTTAATCCAACATGTTGGAGTTTGTTAAGGAATTTTTAACCAACTATTAGTATAAACTGTGGTAGAGATGAGTGCAGTCACCTGTTCTTGTGATTCCATTCTTTTACGAAAACTGCACGTTATTGTTGTTTAGCAGCATGGAATTCATTTTGGTCCTTTTGGTAACAAAAAGAGTTCATTGTCATGAGTCGAATACACGTGTATCTACTAATATACTAAGAGCGGGGTCAGGCTGCAGACTTGCCTCTCAGAACACTTGTTATGCTTCGATAGTGGACAACACGTTAAAGTCTTGTTATTTATATTTTATTCTACTATAGGTGTACTTATTTGTTTGAATCTCTCAAAATTCGTTTTTGTCGTCTTGTGTAGGTGATTCTGACTGCGAAGCTCTGTCAGTGCCTAGATGCGATGGAAGACCTACAGAGTGGCTGTAGAGAGTGTGGTTTTGGAAGAGGGGGTTTCACAGCTTTCTATTCAGACAACGAGTTTGCTGGATTCTGGTCGGGACTGCTACTACGAATTGACTATGACATGGATTCAGGAAGAGGTTTATTCTATCTATACTGATCTGTCTATTTATCTATCTATCTGTATATCCATTATCTTTACTGAATTGGCGGACTGAAAACTGAAATCTGAAAAGCGAAATAAAATGTTTTAGTGGATAAGCGAGTCGTTTGCTAATTGGTATGTCAGGTAAGATTAGGCATTACTAAACTTATGACTATTTTTAAATTTGATATTTGTGGTTTGTCAACTATATATTTTTCTCTATCAGGCAAACTAGGTTTTAGGGTACCATTACAACAGGTGTCATTTGTGACACTGATGTATAACTAACCTTAACATGAGCAATACATTGATACAGTTTTTATTAAACTTGTAGTTAATTACAAATTCCAGCTGTCGTTGTGTAGTATGCACTGGGAAGTGAACCAGAAACAATGTTAACACATACAACTTTGACTTAACTTAAGAAACTAGCCTAGTGCGACTCTAAGAGATGTTCGTATTCTCGAAAAATACTTGTAATTTGTGTTTTGATTATCAGCAGAAGTTTGAGGTAATTTCAAACAGCTAATTTAAAAAATAGTTTGATCTCATTAATTGCCGTTTTTACTTGCAAGAATTTAATTTGGTTCTATAGATTATATTGAATTTATGACTCATTTTAATCTGTAGGCGATTAAGAGTAGAATCGCCAGTTTTTTTTATTTTCTTTTTTTTTACAGCCAACTTTCGCATCCTTTGGACGCCCCCTACCCTTCGTCCTCCACAATGAGAAAAACCTTTTGGCATGCCCCCCACCTTCCCCACGCCCCTACACTTTTGGAATGCCCATGCTCCAGGCTTGCGTACTCCTACTGGTGCAATATGCATAAGGCACGATTAGCATTCAGAATGTCGCCAAATACCGGCTCTGTAATGCAATGTTACTAGTAAGCATTGCTCTGTCGAGCTCCTGTAATCAATTGTATAGAACAATTCAAATTAGAGAGATCGGTAATTAATTATAGAGCTCTAT
This sequence comes from Cyprinus carpio, assembly GCF_018340385.1. NCBI lineage: Eukaryota > Metazoa > Chordata > Actinopteri > Cypriniformes > Cyprinidae > Cyprinus > Cyprinus carpio. The sequence goes on along the minus strand of NC_056596.1, from coordinate 20,053,368 downwards.
AATCAAATTGTTACTAGTAACAATTGAATAAGAGAGCTCTATAATTTATTTATTACTAGTAAGAATTGCAATTAGAGCTTCCTACACTGAATTTCTTACTAGTGAACACTTTGATTATAGAGCTCTATAATTGATATACAGAGCACTCTCTAATTGAATTCGTTACTATAAATACTATAGATTAGAGAGCTCTGTAATCCAATTGTTACTAGTACCAATTACGATTAGAGAGCTCTCTAATTCAATTCGTTACTGTAGTAACAATTCAATTAGAGAAGCTCTAAAATTCAATTATAGAGCTCTGCAATTAACACATATCTTTAATGTGTATTTTTACTAGTAATAAATCAATTGAAGAGCTCTGTAATTCAGTATGTTACTAGTAAGAATTATTAGAGAGCTCTGAGAATTGCAATTGTTACTAGTAAGAATTCAATTAGGAGAGCCTCTATAATTGTAATTGTTACTAAGTAAACAATGACTACAGAGCTCTATAATTAAAAATGCATGGAAGTCAATGGAGACATATGACTAGTAATAAATGAATGTAGCGCTCTTAATTGAATGTTACTAGTAAACCAATTGCATAGAGGAGCTCGATAATCACATTGTACTAGTAAAAAATGAATGCGCACTAGGCTCGTAATTGTAATGGTTACTAGTACACATTTAATTGTAGAGCTCTATAATTGGTCTTGGTTAATAAGTAAACATCCGACTTACGAGACGCTTACAATCATAATTGGTTACTAGGAAAAATGGAATTATAGAGCTTATAATTGTAATTGTTACTAGTACAAATTAAATTATAGAGCTCTTTATTAATTGTTACTAGTAAAAATTAATTACGGACGAGTAACGCTGACGTTTATGCGGAAAGGCCTTCCATACGTCGTGCCGGTGAGCAGTCGTCGATTCGGTCCCTCGGAATGTCTGTCTCCCTTTACGCAAACATACGTACATTCTGCGTGGTGCGAGTGACCATAAGTACGTCAGAACAGCGTGCGAGAGCACGATGGAGGTACGCAACTCAAAATGGCTCCAAATACGTCTTAATTCTAAACCTTGAAAATAGTATTTAAGTACGAGAGGTTTTCAATGGAAAATTATTTCCGCTTATTTTTTTCCAATCAAATTTATTTACGCTTTCAATGTAGCTTGAGGCTCTGGATATCTGTTTTATATGTTGATATAATTATTCATTTATGCTCATTTTTTTATTTATTTTTTTATTATATGCCTTGCTGTTGTTTTATGTGTGCACTGAAAGCTTAAAATAAATCTTTGTTGTGTGCAAATCACCTAATTAAAAAATCTACCAAGAACCCATAATGTGGTGTTACAATATCAGAACCCTATGCACAAATGAAATTGATACTGGGATTTTGTTTTTGTTTTTTTTCTCCTCATTACAATAAACTACAAACCTGGTTAACAGGACTCTGTGCCCTGCGTCAGTAAGAATTATTTTTGGTCCTTGCCCCAAACCTGTGAAATAAATTAATTCCAGTACCAAATGCTGATTTTTAGTCAGAATAGTATAGGCTACTTGTGTAATAGTTCAATAATGTATCATTTACATTGTCGGTCCTTGGTCGACTTTCCCCACACTAAATTCACTCCCAACTCGGTCCGAGGCTTTGTACACCTAAACAAATTTAAAATAGCCAACATTAATACCTTCAAATTTGAAACTCATGACTTCGCTATCCTTAAAACCCATGAACATCTGTGGAAACAAATTCCTACATACACACTATTGGGATGTACGTGGGAATTGATGATGCGACAGTCTTCCTAAACTTCGGCACCCTGGGCACACCTGATAACACCCATGATAAGACATATACAGCACAGAGACACATGCCCCCTTCATCTCACCATAATTCGTTTTCATATGCCCTCCCACACCACGCATCCCACCAGCCCGCAACACCAGGGAAAAGATTTATGTAGCCTATACACCATTTCCATGTTCCACCACCATTCGGCCAGTAGCCATCTAGTGACCAATGGCAATGCTTGCTTTACTTCCTAATATCTAACATAAACCATTTGGGCCTGGCCTCTTCTTGTCCTCACCGCCACCCACCCCCATGTCTGTTTCCTTAAACTTTGCATTGTTTTTTGAGGAGATGTGAATAAAGTTGGCCACTATTGAAAAGCTTTATGGTAAAATCCTCCTAAACACTATGACACCAGGCAATGCGTCTGGCCCAATTGAAGGAAACGGCCATTTCAAATGACGATTGGAAGCTCATGTGATGTGCACTGTGATGTTTAGTAAGTAAGTATACGTTGTCTTGACAACGCACTGGCTTTTTATTAATTCAGTCTTGGTTGTATCACTATCACCTCACTTTACTAAGAGAAACGTGTCAAGTGTAGAGGAGTTATCACTAAAGTAGTTTGCTTACCAACAACTTGGGAAAACTGGAGGAACATCGCAAAGATATTTCTGCTCTTTTTTTTTAAGACAAAAGAATAACACTTCTTAAGTTTTGTCATTAGAATTTCTCCTCAGATGGTTTGGATCCATTGCTTCATATGCCAACAAGAACCGTCATTCAAGTTTACAACATTTTGTGGTCATCTCACTCATTTATAACTGACTATTTGAAGGATTTGATTGACTGATTTATGGTGCACTCTGAGATTGTATGCCAATTCAATTTTTTTTTTTTTTAACAGCCAACTTTCGCTTACCTTTTCCCCCCCCCTTTTCGTTTCCCCAATGAAAACCTTTTGGCATGCCCCCCCTTCCGCACGCCCCTACCTTTTGGCATCCCCATTGCTCCAGGCTGCAGTTACTCCTACTTGGTTTGAATAGCAGAAGGCCCGATTAGCATAAATGATATGTCTCAATACAGAGCTCTGTAATGCAATTGTTACTAGTAAGAATTGCTATTGTAGAGCTCTGTAATTCAATTTGTACTAGTAACAATTCAATTAGAGAGCTCTGTAATTTAATTATAGAGCTCTATAATCAAATTGTTACTAGTAACAATTGAATTAGAGAGGCTCTATAATTTAATTATTACTAGTAAGAATTTCAATTAGAGAGCTCTACGATTGAATTCTTACTAGTAACAATTTGATTATAGAGCTCTATAATTGAATTACAGAGCTCTCTAATTGAATTGTTACTAGTAACCATTTCTGTAATTCAATTGTTACTAGTAACAATTACGATTAGAGAGCTCCTAATTGAATTGTTACATACAATTCAATTAGAGAGCTCTGTAATTCAATTATAGAGCTCTGCAAATAATTGTAATTTTAATGTGTATTTTACTAGTATAAATAATTGAAGAGCTCTGTAATTCAATTGTTATAGTAACAATTCAATTAGAGAGCTCTATAATTGTAATTGTTACTAGTACAATTCATAAGAGAAGAAAAAAAATTACAGAGCTCTATAATTAAAAATGAATGGAAGTCAATGGAGACATATGACTAGTAATAAATGATTGTAGAGCTCTCTAATTGGAATTGTTACTAGTAACAATTGAATTAGAGAGCTCTATAATCATAATTGTTACTAGTAAAAATTGAATTATAGAGCTCTGTTATTGTAATTGTTACTAGTACAAATTTAATTGTAGAGCTCTATAATTGTTATTGTTACTAGTAAAAACCAAATTAGAGAGCTCTACAATCATAATTGTTACTAGTAAAAGTTGAATTATAGAGCTCTATAATTGTAATTGTTACTATACAAATTAAATTATAGAGCTCTTTAATTTAATTGTTACTAGTAAAATATAATTACGACGAGTAACGCTGGAACGTTTTTATGCTGAAACGGCCTTCCATACGTCTGTGCCGGTGTAGCAGTCGATTCGGTTCCCCTCGGAATGTCTGTTTCCCTTTACGCAAACATACTACAATTCTTGCGTAGTTGCCGAGTTACCATACGTACGATCAGAACCAGCGTGCGCAAGAAGCACGACTGGATGTACGGCAATCAAATGGCTCAAAATAACCGTCTTTAATTCTAAACTTGAAATAGTTTTAAGACGAGAGGTTTTTCAACTTGAAATTTATTTCCGCTTATTTTTTCCAATCAAATTTATTACCGATTTCAATGTGATGCTTGAGGCTCTGGCTATTCTGTTTTATACTGTCGTATACTTATTCATTTATGCTCATTTTTTTATTTATTTTTTTATTATATGCCTTGCTGTTGTATTTATGTGTGCACTGAAAGCTTAAAAAAATCTTTGTGTGTGCAAAACATACATTAGAATAAATATACAATGAACCATAAATGTTGTGTACAAATCAGAACCCTATGCACACATGAAAATTGATACTGATTTTTTTTTTTTTTTCTCCTTCATTCAATAAACTACAAACCTGGTTAACAGACTCTGTGCCTTGGTCAGTAAGAATTATTTTTGGTGCCCAAACCTGTGAAATAAAGTTAATTCAGTACACAACTGCTTCATATTTAGTCAGAATAGTATAGGCTATTTTGTGTAATAGTCAATAAATGTACTCATTTACATTGTCGGTCCTGGTGACTTTCCCCACTAAATTCATCCCCAACTGTTCCAGAGGCTTGTCCACCTTAAAATTAAAATAGCAACATTAATACATTTAATTTTGTAAACTCATGACTTCGCTACTTAAAACCCATGCACATCTGTGGACAACAAATTTACATTACAGCTGGGGATGTACCTTGCTATTGTTTGATGGACAGTCTGCTAAACTGGCACTATGGGCACACTGCAAAACCCCATGGTCTGAAATAAAGCACATAATGCATTCCATAACATACATCCGTTTAGATGTCTCACCTGAGTCAGATGTTGAACAGGGAAAAGATTTAGTAGACTATTTAACGCCATTTATCAATGTCCACCCCATTCCCAGGCCAGTAGAGAATCTAGCTGAAATGGCAAGCTTGCTTTATTCTAATTCCCCAAAAATAAAAATTGCCTGGCTCTTTTTGTCCAGCAACCACTTTTCTTCCTAAACTTTGCATTGTTTTTTTCGAGGAGGAGTTGATTAAAGTTTTTTGCCCATCTATTGAAATAGCTTTAATGTTAAAAAAATTCTCAACAAGAGTTAAACCTGCCAATTGAGGGTTTCTACAAAGGCCCAAATTGAAAAGGGAATTCCGGCCCATCTTTAAAACTGGGGAAAACTGGGACAAAGCTCATTGTGAATGTGCTAGTTGGCTTTAAGGTGTCAGGTTAAAGTATAGGTCTTGACCAAGCCCAAATGGCTTTTTTTATTAGTTATTTACAGGTCTTGGTGTATCCACTATACCGGCCACTTACTAAGGAGAAAAAAAAAAACGTGTCAGTGTAGAGGGGGGGAAGTTATCACGTAACAAGTAGGTTTTGGATTACCCATTCAATTGGAAACTGGGAGGAAAACACACTGCAAAGGAAACATAATTTTCTTGCTCTCTTTTTTTTTTTAAAGACAAAAGAATAAAAAAAAAAAACACACCTTAAGTTTTTGTTCATTTAGGGAATGTTCCTCATATAGGTTTGGGATTTCCTGATTGCCTTTTTTCATTTATGCCAAAACCAAGAAAACCAGTTCCATTCAAAGTTACACACATTTTGTGGGTTCAATCTCCACTAAATTTATAATGAAGCTATTTTGAAGATTGTTGACTGATTTATCTGGACCCCCCCATGCACTCCTGGAGATTGTATGCCAATTACAATTACAACATTATGTGTTCCTCACTTGAATCTTGTATGCAAGGCTTTCTTGTGAAAAAAAATAAATAAAGACAATAAACGTTTGAATAAGTGTTTAGATTTAAAATATTCCCCACTGTATCAGTAAGAAGGTAAACAGATTAATCAAAATAGAATATTAGTTTCAAAGGTATTGGGTTGGGGGCTTTGCTATATGGAAAACAGTTGATTAATACCCTGAAGTCTTGGACGTCAGCATGGAAGATTACACTAACTTGCAATGGAAAATAAACTGCAAAAAACTTGGACATAAAGACAAAACAAAAGCGACACAATTGGAAGATGAAAATAAAAAAATCATAGAACATTAATTGGAGTGTGATAATCATTTTACTATGCACCATGCAGTGTAGCAAGACATTTGTCCCTTTTTGCTTTTTCCTTTTGACATCCAGTTGTGTTTGGTGTATTTGACATGCTGCAGTGTTGGGCCACAAAATCCACATTTAGTCTCGTTTTTATTCGTCAACCAATATTGCCATTATACATTAATTATAGTCCATCGTCCACCCATGACCAGCATTTACGTGGAGTTTGTCTCATTTCGTCAACATGATAAAGGTTCGTTGACGGGGAAAGCAACACTTATCATATACTGATCATTTACTAATGGGTTTTATTGTCATCATTTGTTTTCATTATTAAACAAATTGTTTATTGAGTAAAGTATACAAAAAACAATTTTGACTCCCATAAAACTACCCTCAATGATTTATAAGTTATAAATAAAAATGTATCAACCATCTAATGATCTGTTTTTGATTAATTTTCATGATTTAAACTTTTTTTAAAGATAAAACTACAAACAAACAACATTTGTAAAATCGTTTAGATGCCATTACAACTTCATCATTTATGAACATATAGTCATGTTTTGTAAATGATTTCATTCATCGTTAACTAAATAACTTATAAGTGACTTAATAAACTGAAATTGATAAAAAAACAATTTACTAAAATGTTAAACTCGTCGCTTATTAATCATTTAGAATGTATAGTCATATTTTGTAAATGGATCAGTTTCATCATTAAAACTAATAATTTATAAATGACTTATAACAGCATGTTATTATGAAGTGTTACCCCCATTTCCTTATTGTTGTATTAAGTGGCTTTCATTTCAATCTACAGGCTAATGGAAAGTTTGGAATGAAAAATCAAACTGACCTTGGCCATTGGTACACTGTACAAGCAATACATATCGATATGTACAAGGCTGCACATTTCATTGAGACTTGATTTGCATCACAAATTTCTCTGAACCTCACACCATCATAAAAAAAAAAAAAAAACTAACTTCAAAAACAAGGGAATCGTTTACAAAAAGGTAGGATATTAACTTGAAGGTTTAGATTTTACATGGAAGGATGTGTGCATTATGCCCATAAAAAATAAAACAATTGAAAAGGTGGGGCTTATTGTTGCGTGTTATAGGCTGGGGCTAGTTCTAACACCGATATTTTTGGCCCAATTATATTTACATAAATGTCACAAATTGGATGAAAGGCTTGAAACTTACATTTAATAATTCACTATTTATTTCAGCAGGGGTCAGTTCACAGATATTTATTCGTTTATCTGGGTCTTTTTTAAACATTTTTATTCGAGTCCATATACAGAGCACATGGATATGCCGAATAAAATATTATGTCCCATGGAATTGTAAGAAATGGGTCATCACTTTTATAGTTTCTTGTATTAATTAAAATGTGTTTAAATAATTATATAATCCCATTTTAAATAAATAATAAAATAAATATGGGTTTCGTATACAGAGTTTGGCATGCGGGAGATTGGGGGAATCCATAAAATGTAAAAAAAAAAAAAAAAAAAAAAAATAAAAAATTAGTCAACCACAATACCAACTTAAGAATTTTGTCATTTAATTCAAAAACAACCTTGATTCACAATATTAATTTACATACACAGAAATCAGGTAGAGCCCTGCCCGGGCCTAAAGCCTAAGCCCTATAGCAGCCCTTGGCCGACAGCTTACCACGACTGGAGTCCGCGTCTCTTTCTCTTCATCCATTAAAATAGTTCAAGTGTTTGGTTTTAAATTTAAGAGTTATATATTTCTTATTGTTTATTATTAATTAATTTAGAAAAAAATGTTTGGAACATTTTTTTGTTTTGTTAAATACAAGTTGTTTTTTTTTAAAAAAAGGTAAAGAGTTATAAGTGTGGGGACCAAGTGGATAGCGGCAGACAGCTGAGTTGAGCGCGTTTGATAAATTTTTGCCTTTTCAAAATCATCACGACTTTGTGCGGAAAGGTGGATGTTTAATACACGGAGGCGCCAGTGCGATCCCTTCATTTGTGTATTCATAACAGTGGAAAAACACTCATGAAGTACGCCACCATTTTTTGCTCATACAGATAAGGACTAATATTGTCATTAATCCGGTCTTCGAACTTCCGTTCACTCACCACTAGAGATCACCCTGCTCACTACATGGGACTCTCACATTACACAGGGACTAATTACACATACCCTGGACTACATTTCCCATAATCCATTACACTGATTGCACACAGCTGTCATCAATCTCCTGCTCACCTGATAACAATAATCCACACCAGGCACCTTGAGGACCCAATACACAAGGACACCCAGCCACACAATTCAATCAGACACACTTTATAAGCATTGGAATTCCTTTCACACAACTGCTGAGTATTGTTCTGCACATATCCCTCTCCCTAGCGATAGCTGCAATTACCAAACACCAAGCCCATTCTGTGTTTGTTTTCATAGTCTTGTTTTGGTTTCTAGTTTCATAGTCTTGTTCCAGTTTCTAGTTTCTTAAGTGTTATCTTAGTTTCTAGTTTTCATAGTTTAGTCTTTTTCTTGCCTTGCTCTGTTACTCGTTGTGTTTTGACCCTTTGCTCTTGATTGTGGGATTACCTCTCTCTGCTTTAGCCCTCTGGATTTGGTTAATTCATCGAAGGACCCCACGTTGCCCTAGGAATATTCTTTGTCTTGCCCTTCTATACCTGTTTGCCAGTGTTTGACCCATGCCCCGTTATGACCATGTCTCTGTCCAATAAAAGCTTGCCTATGGATCTGCACGTCTCACGTCTCATCAGGCCCTGTTACCGAGAATACCCCGGGCCACACAAGGATCCAGCAGTTTTTATGTGGGACATTGGCCAGGTATGGACACTACAAAGATACTATTCGCCATTTAAGCAAGGCCCATGATCACTGGAGAACCATATCAGAGAGTTTTAGCCATTGGCTATACTATTCTGAGTTTACCGGACATTTGATTTTGATAGAGATTTTCTGGCAATGGCATAAATCAACCTCTCCAATCTAAGCTTAGACATGGAGGTTTTCCACATTCATCACTCTGTCAGTTCCTGGACTATGGTTTTGGTTCGTCTGTTGGCTCTTTGTTTACTGTGGGTGTCACGGAAAGAGGAACGCGACACTCGCACTCATTCGTGAAATGGCAGCTGCACACGAGAGAAAGCGGTCACAAAATAGTGGTGAAAGCAGAGCCTGGTCACCAAATCGGCGGACACAACAACACCCCGTCAAGTCACAGTTGATCTTCACCAGTCAAGTCAAGTCACAAAACGGATCTTCCAGAGTCAAGTCAAGTCACGTTGATCTTCACAAGTCAAGTCAAGTCGCACAACGGAACTTCCAGAGTCAAGTCACGGGGTGATCTTCACGAGTCAAGTCAAGTCACCGTTGATCTTCACGAACCAAGTCAAGTCACTGTTGATCTCCCAGAGTCAAGCCAAAGTCTCCGCTGATCCTCACGAAATCAAGTCAAGTCCCTGTTGAACTTCCAGAGTCTTGTTCACGTCTCAGCTGAACTTCCAGAATCCTGTCACCTCCCTGTCTGGAGCACCCAGATCTTCAAGGTCAGTCTTGTTGGCACTCCAGACTGGCATCCAGTGTAGAGGAGTCAAGCTGGTGTCAAGCACGTGCAGCTGGTATCCTAAACCAGCCTGCTCGACCCAATCCTGTTAAGGAACTGACTCCCTTAGTCTGAAGTGCTTTGCCATGATGGGGGATCATTTTATGTTGCGTTTGGGCTGTGTACACCACCACTGAAACTCTAGAGGTGGTGGCGTCCACTATGATCTCTCCAGAGGTGGCAAACTAATGCTGCAGAAACCTTCCAAGGTAGGTGGCGTTTGCTGCTGTGTCCCCAGAGGTGATGGGTCCGCTGCAGTTTCTTCCAGACGGTGGCGGCAACATGCTGCAGAAAATCCTCCCAAGGCAGGGGCGCTTGCTTCAGCTCTCATTGCGTGGTGGTGGCGCCCAGCAACTCACTTTCAACACCCGTTATGTCCTGTCGAAGGAACTATTAATGAACACTCCCCGTTTATGTGGGTACCGCTGTAGAAGGGGGCTTCCAGAGGTGGCGGCATCCACTGCAGAACTCGAGGAGGTGTCAGTAGTATCAACCTGTGAAACCATCTGCCTGTCCGAGATCACGGCTAAAGAGGCCGTTTGTGAACTCTCGTCCTGTCCCTGTCAAGGGGCGGCTAGGCGAGGGCCCATCTTTGAACACTCCATCCTGTCCTGTCATGGGGCTATGGAGGTCCATCTATGAACTTCCGTTTCTGTCCTGTCACAGCTAGTGGAGGCCGTCCAGGAACTCTCATCTGTCCCAAGGGTTGTCACGGCTATGGAGGGCCGCCTTTGAACTCACTGCCTGTCCTGTCATGGCCACGGGAGGCTGTCATGAACTCACTGCCTGTCCCTGTCGCGGCCTTGGAGACCGACCTACGAACTTCCTATCTGTCCATGTCACAAGCTATGGGAGGCCGTCTGTGAAACTCCGTCCTGTCCTGTCACGGTTATGAAAGCCGTCTAATGAACTCTTCGGTTCTGTCCTGTCATGGCTATGGAGGCCCATCTGTAAAACTTCATCCTGCCCTGTCACATATATGAAGGGGCCACCTATGAAATCTCTCGTTTGTGTCCTGTCATGGCTATGGAGGCCGTTTATGAATTCCCTGCCTCTGTTCTCCCTAGGCCCCCGGTCTATGCCATGGGTCCCAGCCCCATCTGCTCCGCCCTGGTGGGTTTGTCCCATCTTCTCGGCTGTGGTGGTCCTCTGCTCCGCCCTGGTGGGCTTCAAACTTTTCCCCCCATCTGCTCTGCCCTGGTGGGCTTTTCTGTCCCCCGTCTGCTTTCGGCTGGTGGTGGTCCTCTGCTCCACCCATGGTTGGCTTCAGTTCCATATCTGCTCCGGCTTGGTGGGCTCAAAGTTCAGCCTGCTCTGGCCTGGTGGGTTCAAGTTCCGCCTGCCCCCCCTGGGTGGGCTCCAGTTCCGCCTGCTAAACCCTGGCAGGGTCAGTTCCTCCTGCTCCGGCCTGGTGGACTCCTGTTCCGTCGGCTCCACCCTGGCATAGAATCTGTCATGAATCTGTTCTTCTAAAAATTCCGTTCACTCACCACCAGGAGGGTCACCCGCTCACTACATGGACTCTCACACAACATACCCTGGACTACATTTACCATCCATCCATTACAACTGATTGCACACAGCTGTCATCAAATCTCCTGCTCACCTGATAACAATCACACCATGCACCTGAGACCCCAATTACACAGACAAAACACAATCAATCAGACACGCTTTATAAGCATTTGGAATTCCTTTCACACACTGCAGAGTATTGTTCTGCACATATCCCTCTCCTAGCGATAGCAAGCCATTCCATGTTTGTTTTCATAGTCTTGTTTTGGTTTATAGTTTTCATAGTCTTGTTTCAGTTTATAGTTTTCTTAGTCTTATCTTAGTTTCTAGTTCTCATAGTTTAGTCTTTTTCTTTGCCTTGCTCTGTTACTCATGTTTTGGACCCTTTGCTCTGGATTCTGGATTAACCTCTCTTGCTTAGCCCTCTGGGGTTCGTATTGTTTCGTTCATCGACCCATGCTTGCCCTAGGAATATTCTTTGTCTTGCCCTCGATATACCTGTTTTACCAAAGTGTTTGCACGGGGGGACCCCATGCCCATTCATTGCGGCATGACCACGTCTCTGTCCATAAAAGCTTGCATATGGATCCGCATGTCTCCACAACTCTCATCAGGCCTGTTACAAATATTTCATTCGGAACTCTAAATGGTGTACCCTTATTTTTGTGTTGGAAACTCACATGAATATCAACGTTGTGCTTCCTCATATAAGGACTGAATTCATGAAGGGCTAATAATGACAGTAAGATGTTATTATTATAGCGCTTTGGTTCATATTTAATTATTAATAATTATTATTACAGCAAAAATGTGTTTTTGTTCCATTAATCAATTTTATGTGAGGTTGAAAAATAAACCGTGCTATTCATCACCGGTGCTATAAGTCTAAGTCTTAGTATAAGTATTCTTCAAAAGCATATACTTTTTTATGTGTAAGTAATCTTCAAAAACGGCATCAAGAAGCAGTGTGCTCACAGAATGTATTCATTACCAATATACTGAACCATCTCTTTATGTTTTTCTTAATCCCAAACAGCGTCCAGACATCAGAAAAGTATCCGTCTATGAACAATGTTTTATTGTTTTTTTTACTATTTACACTATTTTTCTATCTTACTATTTTAGATTTTGGAATATACACATGCTTTAAATTAGGAGGAGTTTTTTGTGAGACAAGGAACATATTTTATAGACTTTGGGATGTGAATTACAATGCACAAACCAAGAAGCAAACAATATCTGCAGGATGGAGAAGGGTTGACCATTCTGAAAAACATAAAATATCAATTTTATTTCAATTTTCGTTTTGTGTTTCAGAGGGAAAAACATCAATGTTAAGGGACAGTGGCGGACTGGGCATCTGGAGACCCAGGAGTACTAATCAGTGTCAAAATGTTTTACCCAATCAAAACGAAGAATGCCAGATTCAAAATTCACAAAAACAATAAAAAAGAAGAATGCCATATTAACTCAACACAAAAAAAAAAGCAAACAACCAAGCTGAGCGGCATTTGATATGCTCGCTAAAGTAAGAGTGTACTGTAAACAGCTCTAAACAGTGATGACAATTCAGCAATATCTACAAACGTTTACAAAAGATTTTTTTTTTTTAAATGACATGACATTATGTTTAAAAAATGTTAAATGACAGCCCGCAGAATAACATAGGTTTCAAAGACAATTGGATTGAGCTTTTGGGGAAGACCTGGACCTGACCAAATGTGCATTATTATTCTTTAGCTTGGGTTAAACTAATAATTTTTACTTGGCTGGAACAAGCAGCTACGCTAAATTATTGTTTCTATTTGTTTCTCTGCTTTGCCCACGGGATTTACATATTCCGTGGTAAACTAGGAATTTTACAACAAAACTCCAGTATGGATCCAGAAACACCTGAGAAGAGATGATGCCAACCCCTCAGAGGGACCTCAGAATGATGCTAACCCAGAGGACAACATACAGAACTACCACATTTTTGCTATAAGTTTGATTGCATAATTGCTGTTTAATAGTGTTAATCGTCTGTTGCTTGTTTACGTCCTTTTATTGATTTTTCTGAACATTTCTGCCATATGCCACATGAACTGACAGTCACCACTGATAAGCTACTACTAAAATATTGTTAGAAAACTTATTTACTGTAAAGTTGCTTTTGCAATGATTTGTATCGTAAAAAGCGATATACAAATAAAACTTGAATTGAAATTGAAAACTTGAAAACCTGTGAAAAGAGATGGTCTTCATCCCTCTGGGGTGGGGTGGTGCCGCTCTTCTCTCTAGAAATATGGCACATAGTCTTTAGAGTTTGTACTTGAACTAACGGGGCCCAGGTTCAGGAAGCAGATTAGACTGGCCTAAAACCGTACCGTCTGCTAGCACTCTCCAGTCACAAGAAGTCAATTTTAATTCTCAGGACATAGAGACTCTTCCACCTAGATATCACCACTATAGAGACTGTGTCTGTTCCCCGGGCTAGAAAATACAATAAAACGTCCAAACAATTTAAGAGAGCAACAATTTAACTGAGGTTCAACAAATAAAAAAAACAGATTGCACTATGGCTAACACAAATGATAAAGCTTGGCTTATTGAATATGAGGTCCCTTTCTCCGAAAGCTCTTGTTTGTAAATAATATGATCACATGATCATAATCTAGATGTGGCTCTGTTTGACAGAAACCTGGCTATAACCTGATGATTACATTATTTTTAATGAGTCTACCCGCCAAGATTATTGTTATAAACATGTCAGCCGCGTCAAAAGGGTAAAGGTGGAGGTGTTTGTTGCTTCAATTTATAACAATGTTTTCGGGATTGTCTCAGAGGGGGGCAGGCTTCAAGGTATAATCGTTTGAAGATATGGTGCTTCATATAACATTATCAAGAGGAAAAGAAACAAATGTTATGTGATAAATCCCCTGTGATGTTTTTACTGGCTACTGTATACAAGCCACCAGGGCACCATACAGACTTTATTCAAGAGTTTTGATGATTTGTACATCCGGATGTCTCAGGGACTACTCATTGTCGAAATCATCACTCTAGATTTAATTACTGTCACATGGAGAAATTGATGTTTGATGGTGTTGAAAAATTATGAAGCCAAGCGATGATATCTCAGATCATTATTTAGTTTTGTGCAAACTTCACGAAGGCTAAAAACTGTAACTTCTACTTCTTGGTACAAGTATGGTTAGAACCATCACTTACTACCACAAAAGATCTGCTTTGTAAGTTCATCTTCCTGATTCTATCCCCAATGTCCTTAGCATATCCAAAACCTACAGCAGAACAAATCTTGATGATGTAACAGAAACTATGGAGCTCTCTCTTTTCTAGCATTTTAAAATACAGTTGCTCCTTTTACGCTTAAGGAAGGTTAATGGAAAACAGTCTGACACCGTGGTATAATGAGCACACACTCGCACACTAAAGAGAGCAGCCTGGAAAATGGAGCGCAGCTGGAGGAAAACAAAACTAGAGGTATTTCGGTATTGCTTGGAGGGAAAGTAACCTATCTTACAGAAAAAGCATTAAAAACTGCTAAATCTGATTACTTTTAGAAAATCTCTTTTAGAAAGAAAAACAAAACATAACCATATTCAATACAGTGGCTAAATTAACAAAAAATAAAGCATCAACATGTGTTGACATTTCCCAACATCACAGCAGTAATGACTTTATAAACTACTTTACTTCTAAAGTTGATTACTATTAGAGATTAAAAAATTGTAAACCATACAGCCATCAGCTACAGTATCACATCAGACAGTGCACTATAGATCCCCTGAGGACCAGTTCCACTCATTCTCTACTATAGGAGAGGAAGAATTTGTATAAACTTGTTAAAATCATACTAAACCAACAAACATGTATGTTAGACCCTATTCCATCTAAAGCTCCTAAAAAGAGGTGCTTCCAGAAGTCATAGATCCTCTTCTGACTATTATTAATTCCTCATTGTTATTAGGATATGTCCCCAAAACCTTCAAACTGGCTGTGCCTCTCGTCAAAAAACCACAACTTGACCCAAAAGAACTAGTTAATTATAGACCGATCTCAGAATCTCTTTTCTGTCCAAGATTACTAGAAAAGGTAGTATCCTCACAATTATATTCCTTCTTTAGAGAAAAATGGCATCTGTGAGGATTTCCAGTCAGGATTTTAGACTGTATCATAGTATTGAGACTGCTATTCTTAGAGTTACAAATGACCCTGCTCTTATTATGTCTGATCGTGGTTGTATCTCTCTATTAGTGCGATTGGACTCTTGTTGCTGCGTTCGGACACTATTGACCACACATATTCTTTTGCATTAGACTAGAACACTCTTGTTGGCATTAATGGAAGTGGCATTAGCATGGTTTAAATCGTACTATATGACTGCCGATTCAGTTCGTAGCACGTGAATGAAGAGGTATTCATATCGTTCACAAGTGCAGTATGGAGTACCTCAAGGCTCAGGTATAGGGCCGTGACTCCTTCACGCTTTACATTGTTACCCTTGGGAAATATCATCAGACGAAACACCGGTGTTAGCTTCACTGTTATGCTGATGATAACTCAGCTCTATAAGTTCTTCGCGGCCCGGCGAAAACATACCAAGTTTGGAAAAACTAACGGAATGGCATAGTCGATATAAAAACACTGGATGGACGAGTAATTTCTTACTTGCTAAATCTGAAAAAAAAAAAAAAAAACAGATGTGTTAATTATAGGACCTAAAAGCCTCTGGAATGTAATAACCATAGAACAATGTTCTACAGACCTGGATGGCTGCTCTGTCAATCTTCGTCATCAGTTAGGAACCTAGGTGCTGCTATTTTGATAGCAACCTTTCCTTAGGCAAGGCCACGTTTATCGCATTTGTAAAACTGCATTTTTCCATGCTCAAAAAATATATCTAAATTACGGCCCTATGCTACTCAATGTTCAAATGCACAAGAAATGTTAATCCATGCGTTTATGACTCAAGGTTAGGACTATTGTCGATTGCTCTATTGGGTTGTTTTTGTTCTGCTACGCTTAGTAAACAAACTCCAAGTTAGTCCAAAATGCAGCAGCTAGAGTTCTTACTAGAAACCAGGAAGTAGGATCATATTAGCCGGTCCTGGTCAACACTGCACTGGCTCCCTATCAAACATCGTTTTATAGATTTTTAAAATCTTGCTTATTACTTATAAAGCCTTGAAGTGGTTTTTAGCACCTCAGTATTTGAACACGCTCTTGTTACATTATATTCATCCACGTTCGCTGCATTCTCAAACTCTGGCAAATTTGATACATACCTAGAATATTTTAAAAAGTCAACTGCGGGGTGGCAGATCCTTCTCCTATTTAGCGCACAAACTCTGGAATAACCTCTACCCAACATTGTTCGGGAGGCAGACACAACTCTTGACAGTTTAAAATCTAGATAAAAGACCTATCTCTTTAACCTGGCTTACACATAACATAACTAATACACTTCTCAATATCCCAAATCCGTTAAAGGATTTTAGGCTGCATTAATTAGGTAAACCCGGAACTAGGAAATATTAATCCCATAACACCCGATGTACTTGCTACATCGTTAGAAGAATGGCATATCTACGCTCATAATTGTTCTGTTTCTCTCTTAATTCAGAGGTCACCGCGTAGCTCACCAGATCCAGTCTGTATCCAAGTCAGAGGGGCACTGCAGTCACCCGGATCCAGAATGTATCCAACCAGATGGCTGGATCAACACCTAAGACGAGAGGACCTCTACAGCCCCTGAAAGACAGCCGGAGACCAGACAACTAGAGCCCAGAGACAGATACCCTGTAAAGGACCTTGTCTCAGACGACCACCTTGGGCGACAAGACCACAGGGAAACAGATGATTCTTCTGCACAATCCGACTTTGCTGCAGCCTGGACAATTGAAACTGCTGGTTTCGTCTGGTCAGAGGAGAACCTGGCCCCACTGACTGAGCGCTGGTTTCTCCCAAGCCGTTTTTTCTCCCATTCTGTCACCGATGGAGTTTTGGTGGCGTTCTTGCTGCTGCTCGCCTCTGGCTTGCTAGTTGGGGACACTTCATTCACAGCGATATCGTTGCACTTGATTGCAAATTATTGCACAGATACTAGTTAAACTGAACTGAGCTGCAATGATGACATCAATGAATCAATGATGAACTGCCTTTAACTGCATTTTGCATTATTGGAACACTGTTTTCCTAATTAATGTTGTTTAGTTGCTTTGACGCAAATCTTTTTGTTTTTCAAGCACTATATAAATAAAGGTGACTTGACTTGACTTGACTTGACTTGACACTGGAGGGGGCAGCATCCATGATCCCAATTCGTAAAAGAATTGAAGGAGGGAACAGAGACGTCATGTCCCGTCGCCACAGCTGTGTACCACCGCTGAGCGGCCAGGTCACTGGCTCAGCTCCTCAGCCAAAACCTGAGAATTCATTACACACAACTGGAGAATACATTTTACATTTGCTGCCTAATTATTACTCGCGATGCGATTCAGCGGCACAGCTGGATGCAATCATTGCCTCGCCAATGATGCATTGGCTCATTTAGTTACACTCAAAAGTTAGATGGTCTCTCTAAGCGAGATCCCAATGTCGTTGGTCACCAATGTGTGATGTCTTCGTTCCTCCTCCAGGGTACGAGGGTTACATCATGTAACCCGAGACGTCCAATGTAAGTTATTTTTCAACCTGACTTGAGCAGTAGGAATATATTGTACACAACACCACACCCACCACAACACAACACCGTTCTTTCTTTCTTTCATATAAAAATAAAAAAAATAAACTATTTAAGTTAATAAAATTCAATAACAAACACAACTTAAAAAATAACACTAATTTCCTTCTTTCTTTTTTATGAATAAAATATAATTTATTTTTGTTCAGTAAATATATTTACATTAAAATGTTCATTTTAAAAATACAGAAAAAAGTAAATGAAAGCATTGAAAGATATTCCATAATAATTTTATATAGAATTACAGTAGGTACAATAAATATATTTTATTATATGATTAATATCATATTTTAACCCTTTAATTTTCACCCCTAAAAGGAGCTAAAAAAAAAAAAAAACGACTTAAAATTCTTATTAGTAGACATTTAATAAATAGCCCCAAGCACTTTTCGTTTTTTAAATTTTATGGTTTTAATTATAAAAACCTCTACCATACGGTTGAGCTGTCAGTCATGCGTAAATCTTGATTTAAATTCAAGATAAACTTACCTTTATCATTAGTTTTTTTGTTTTTTTTTTACAGTAATAAACATTCCTTTAACTTTATTAGTATCTTAGATACATTTCATAACCTTCAGGGTCCACAAAAATAAAATATATATAAGCGTCTCTATAATATATACATATAGAAATATAGCAATATATATATATGTGACATGATGTCCTTTACAGACATATCAACCGTAAGGTCATGCATGATTTGGATATTATGGTAAAATAAAATTTTTTGCATTTCTTATATATTTTGCTACTATCTCGTCGGTATCTTTTCCCTTACTCAATATTTCACAACAACATTATGGTTTCATCCCTATTTCCTTGATTGCTTGTTTGACCCTATTATCGGGTAAACCAGCACCCTTCTTCCTTCTGTGTGACTGACTGAAGTTTGTAAACTGCTTCTGTCACTTGAAAACTCGAAATTGAAAAAAGGTAATAGACAACCCGATTTATTTATTTTTTTATATTTATTTAATTCTTTATTTAACATGGACAATGGACAGTCAAAGACTGCCAGAATTAGAGCTAATACAAATTATCCCCTATAAATACTACAAAACATCACCCTGTAATAAAAATAAAAAAGACCCAAAAGTTATGTAACCAACACAAGAATATGCAATGATCACAAAGCTGACTCATCTTCAACCATGTTTTTAAATGTAACTTAAACTGTTAAAAATAGGACGCTGTCTAATATCAATTGGTAAATTATTCCAGTTATTAACACCTCTTACAGAAAAAGCTGAACAACCAAATTCAGTAACTCTGAACTCCGCTGCACAATCACCTCTTGACAAATGTCTTGTTTGTCTTATATTTTCAGTACGTGAAGAAAAACAGTTATTTCAGTGGTGAGGGTGCAAGGTTGTTAATAATTTTGTACATTAAAGAACAATTGTAAAACATATAATTGTCAAAAGTAAAGATTTTTTTTTTTTTTTTGTAATTGCAAAACAATTATGATATCTGTTAGGTTTCTTGTCAAATACTTTTAAAGCACATTTAAAAAGGTATATAAAGGTCTAAGAGTAAATTTTCCTGCTTGTGACCATGAAGTTATATAATATGTATAATAGGAAAAGATCAACAAATGCAAAAAAAAAAAAAAAAAAAAAAAAAAAGTTGACGCAGTATAAATGTAAAATTTATATGGTGATGTGTCACTGCACAAACTATTTTAGACATTATTTAAAATTGACAATACATAATAGATTTTTTTTTTGCCACCTGTTCTTTTGTTTTGTCATGTACACAAATCGCAGTGTAATCTGTCTACATTTGAATATGTACATCAGGATAAACATCTGGAAAGTCATTCAAGTACAAACTAAAATGCAGGAGCCCTAGGGATGACCCCTGAGGAACCCCGGTATAACAACATCTTAAAGAGGATATATGTGTTATAATCTTGGTGCACTGTTTCCTTTATGTAAGATAAGCCTCAATTCATTGTATCTACCGTAAAGTTAAAATGTAATAATTTACCATACTGACCATAATATAAGATGACCCTGATTATAAGACGAACCCCCTTTTTCCAGATGTACCTTTTGGAAAAAGCCTTTTTGAAAACCAAATCTTATGTTTTACTTAGAAAAAAAAAATATTTTCATATTGCTTATTTCTCCTATTTTAATTTTTGAAATTAAAGTAAATAAAATACAAAAAAAACCAACAATCACAACAAAAAAATTACAATTTTAGATATACAGATACACTGCCGTGCAGTTACAACAACAACAATCTCTTAACTGAACGTGGAGAAGACGAAGGAGATTGTTGTTGACTGTTGTTGTCAATTCTTCGTCATCAGTTAGGAACCTAGGTGTGCTATTTGATAGCAACCTTTCCTTAGAAAGCCATGTTTCTAGCATTTCTAAAACTGCATTTTTCCATCTCAAAAATATTATCTAAATTACGGCCTATGCCTCAATGTCAAATGCAGAAATGTTATATGCATGCGTTTAGGACCTCAAGGTTAGACTATTGTAATGCTCTATTGGGTGGTTGTTCTGCACGGCTTAGTAAACAAACTCCAGTTAGTCCAAAATGCAGCGCCTAGAGTTGCTTACTAGAACCAGGAAGTATGATCATATTAGCCGGTCCTGTAAACACTGCACTGGCTCACCCTATCAAACATTGTATAGACTTTAAAATCTTGGTTATTACTTATAAAGCCCTGAATGGTTTAGCACCTCAGTATTTGAACGGAGCTCTGTTACATTAAGTACTCCACGTCACAGCTCCGTTCTCAAAACTCTGGCAAATTTGATAATTACCTAGAATATCAAAGGTCAACTGCGGGCGGCAGATCCTTCTCCTATTTAGGCCCAAAACTCTGGAATAACCTACCTAAAACATTGTTCGGGAGGCAGACCCACACTCTTGCAGTTTAAATCTAGATTAAAGACCCATCTCTGATTAACCTGGCTTACCAAAAATAACATACTAATACACTTTCTAATATCCAAATCCGTAAAGGATTTTTAGGCTGCATTAATTAGGTAAACCGGAACCGGGAACACTCCGACATAAACACCCGAGGTACTTTGCTACATTGTTAGAAGAATGGCATCTAGCGCTCATATTAGTCTGTTTCTCTCTTATTCCGAGGTCACGTAGCCACAGCAGATACAGTATGTATCCAAGTCAGAGGGTCACTGCAGTCACCCGGATACAGTATGTATCCAGCCCAGATGGGGATCAGCACCTAGAAAGGACCTCTACAGCCCTGAAAGACAGCGGAGACCAGGACTAGAGCCCCAGAAACAGATCCCCTGTAAAGACCTTGTCTAAGACGACCACCGGGACAAGACCACAGGAAACAGATGATTCTCTGCACAATCTGACTTGCTGCAGCTGGAATTGAACTGCTGGTTTCGTCTGGTCAGAGGAGAACTGGCCCCCAACTGAGCATGGTTTCTCCCAGGTTTTTTTCCTCCATTCTGATTCTCACACTGATGGAGTTTTCTGGTTCCTTGCCGCTGTCGCCTTGCTGGCTCCCTGTTCGCTTAGTTGGGGACACTTTCATTTACAGCTCGATATCGTTGAGACTGATTGCAAATTATTGCAACAGATACTATTTTAAAACTGAACTGAGCTGCATGATGACATCACTGAATTCAATGATGAACTGCCTTTAACTTCGTCATTTTGCATTATTGACACTGTTTTCCTAATTAATGTTGTTCAGTTGCTTTGACGCAATCTTTTTTGTTTAAAGCGCTATATAAATAAAGATGACTTGACTTGACTTGACTTCAGGAGAGTGCACACTCAGCATGTTCCTCTGACCATCATCGATGCTATTGTGGAGAGAGTGAGCAGCACCAAGTTCCTGGGTGTGCACATCACAGAGGACCTCTCCTGGACCGACAACACTGCAGCACTGGCCAAGAAATCACAGCAGCGTCTCTACTTCCTCCGCAAAATCTGAGGAGAGCCAGAGCCCCACCCCCATCATGGTACGCCTTCTACAGAGGCACCATCGAGAGCATTCTGACTAGCTGCATCACTGTGTGGTATGGTGCCTGCAACGCGTCCTGCCGGAAGACTCTGCAACGCATAGTAAGAGCAGCTGAGAAGATCATTGGTGTCTCTCCCCCCTCTCTTTAGGAAATTTACGGAACCCGTCTCACTCGCAAAGCCCTCTGCATTGCAGGTGATCCCACCCAACCGTCACACAGCTTCTTCAGTCTGCTGCCATCAGGGAGGAGACTGCGGAGTCTCCAGGCCAGGACCGCTGAAGCTGAACTCGCTCCCGAACTTGCCCCCCCGTCCCTCTTCTGCCCCAGGCACCACTGAACTATGAACCCAACCCCGACATCCCCCCCCCAGATCACACATCCCCAGGTCCTTCCACCCCCCCTCCCACTAACATACGATGACATGCACCAGTCACTTTGTGCAGCATCGGTCTGCTCCCTACCTCATTCACCATGGAACTGACGTCATTCTACCACCTCATCAGTCAGTTTAAATAAAATAAATAACTGCTCTTGAGCCCTTTTGTCACTTTAATCAGACTGAATAAGCTTTTTTTTATGCACTAAAAATCTTTTTATCTGCACTGTTTGTTCACTGGTTTGCACTCTATCTGCCATGTGCCTTGCGCTGGTTTATTTAACTTCATTTTTATTTTTTATTAGATGTTTTTTTTTACATTCCCTTATTGTATAGTTATATTCTTTATATTTTATATTTGATCTAGATTTTTAGGCTCTACTGTGAGTGTTATCTGTATGCACCGGGGGTCTGAGAGTAACGCATTTTCAATTCTCTGTATGTATGTACTGTGGAAGAATTGACAATAAAGCAGACTTGACTTGACTTGATAACAGGTAGCCCATCTGAATTATAGGCCTATAACATTTAGACTATCTATCTCATAGTAGCCTACCAAAAAAAATTTACAGTAGAAGTGAAATCTTATTGTAGTCTTCAAATCTGGGTACTGTCTTACATTTTAAAATCACTTACAGAGGAAGTTTGTTCCCGTCACGCTAACATGACAGTCACAACTCATGCCGCTATAAGATTTTCTTTTGCTTTTGTTTTCACTCGCGATCTTTACATCACACATTACATGGCACACTCGTTTTACGCATATTTGGCGCCACCTATTGTTGTGGTTGTATTACTAAAATGTCAAAGTATAGACCCTGAATATAAGACGACTGTGTTTTTTCAGATGTACGTATTTTCAAGAAAAAAAAAAACATTGTCTTATATTTGGGTCAATACGGTAGATAATAGGATATTATGATTTAATGTGTTGAATGTCTTTTGTAAATCAAGGAACACACCCACAACCCCACCCTTGTCTAATTTTGACCGGACTTGCTCAATAAAATAGCATACAGCAGTTTCTACCGAATGCTGTTTACAGAACCCAGATTGCATAGGACACAATAAGTTATTTTTTTTTCTATTTAAAAAAAAAAAATAAAAATATATATATATATATATATATATATATATATATATAGTACAGTACAGGCCAAAAGTTTGGAAACATTACTATTTTTAATGTTTTTGAAAAGAAGTTTCTTCTGCTCATCAAGCCTGCATTTATTTGATCAAAAATACAGAAAAAACAGTATTGTGAAATATTATTACAACTTAAAATAATAGTTTTCTATTTGAATATACTTAAAAAAAAAAAAAAATATTCCTGTGATGCAAAAGCTGAATTTTCAGCATCATTACTCCAGCCTTCAGTGTCACATGTAACATCCAGTCTATCACATGATCATTTAGAAATCATTCTAATATTCTGATTTATTTAAGAGTGTTGGAAACAGTTTCTGCTGTCTAATATATTTGATGAATAAAAGATTAAAAAGAACTGCATTTATTCAAAATAACAAAAAAAATTCTAATAAATATATTTAATAATATTATATTGTCTGTACTATCACTTTTTATCAATTTAACACATCCTTGCTGAATAAAAGTATTGATTTTATTTTAAAAAAAGAAAGAAAAAAAAATTACTGACCCCAAATTACTGAACAGTAGTGTATATTGTTATTACAAAACATTTATATTTGAAAAACATAGCTTTTTTTTTTTTTTTTTTTCATCAAAGTATCCTTAAAAAGTATCACGTTCTGAAAAAATATTAAGCAGCAGAACTGTTTCCAACTTTGATAATGAATCATCATATTAGAATGATTTCTAAAGGATCATGTGAGATCATGATCCTAAAAATTCAGCTTTGCATCACAGAAATAAATGATAATTTAAAGTATAATAAATTTAAAAACAATTATTTTAAATTGTAATAATATTTCACAATATTACATTTTTATTCTGTATTTTTGATCAAATAAAGTGCAGGCTTGATGAGCAGAAGAAACTTCTTTCAAAAACATAAAAAATAGTAATGTTTCCAAACTTTTGATCTGTACTGTATATATATATATATATATATATATATATATATATATATATATATATATATAATTACAATTTGCTCAGTTACTACCTTTTCTACTATTTTAGATGCTGCTGACAAAATTGAAATTGGCCTATAATTTGCCACATTAGTTGGATCAGTGTTGAGAAAATATATGAGCTGGTTCTTTTTAGTGAATTGAAAAAATACAACAAAACCAGTGTTGTCTGATTCTAAAATGAACTGACATTATCTGATTCTTTGGCACTGGAGTTGTTTTGGAGTTATTTATTTTTTAAAAGTACTACAATACTTGTTAATTAAACCATTAAGGAACTGTAATTGTTGAAATAAATTGGAACTGATAAATTCTTTACTATTTACATCCCTAATAAAAAGCTACAACTCACATTTCTCAAAACAAAAGACATTTTACACAAATTACCATGTCCGGTAACAGTCAGAGATTTTTTTTTTTTTTTTTTTTTTTTTTTTGGGCCATTGTAATTGTGGTTAATGATTAAATCTGCATGTCCAATATTATTAATGATTTTGTGAAAACCTCTGACTGGACAAATGATTATAAGACTAATAACAGCCGCGTTTCCAATGTCGGGCCAATAGTAAGCATGATAGTTATTGTCAGCGCCAGTCATGTTTCCACTGTCACTTCTGGGGCTTGATCATGCCTCCTCAGAGCCAGCGGCAAGGGGGTTTTGGCCGGCCAGTGCCTTGGTCCAAAGCGGGCCAAATGGGGCTTGAGGAGTGGTCATGAAAAAAAGTGGAGTGGAGTCCAGAGGCAGTTTTTTTTTATTTTTATTTTTTTTATCAAGGAATCAGTAGTTTCTTACTGCATAACTAATAAGGAATTATTGAAGAACTAACAGGTAATTATTCATTAACACTTAATTCACTATGGTTAACTACTAAGGAAGATGTGTTAACTAATCAGTATGTAATACAATTTTATGATTGTGTTAATGAACAGTTAGCTAATCAATAACTAATGTATTCTGTCATACCTCCTGAAGAACTACTGTTAATTATCTACTAGTTAAGGTTCAAGAAAAATAACTAAGAAGTAACTACTAATGAACAGTTATACACAATTACATTGAGTTGTGACTCTTTCATATAAAAGTTATTAGCAGTAGTAGGAGTAGTATGAAAATGCAATATTAATAAATGCAATAAGTTTTATAGAGGTTTTGCCTGTGTAGTGATTTTTTTTGTGAGTGTGTTTTGTAAGAAATCAGCTTCCGATAGGAACCCCACCACCACTCTTATAAAAACATTCTTAGTTTTTATATTATATATACAGTACTGTATGTGTGCCTCATCAGCATATACCACATAATCATTAATTCAATTCCTGTATGTAAGGCAAGGACTGAGGGAAAGTGAAAATACAGGTAACCAATTAGTAATTAATAAAGAATTATTAAATAATTCTGCAGGACTTATTTCGAATCTGAAACAGTAGGCCTATTCTAAAGTGAAAATATTGGGAACCTATTAGTAATTAATAAAGAATTATTAGATAATTCGGCAAGAATTACTTAGAACCTGAAACAGTATTCTAAAGTGAAAATATAGGGAACCCATTAGTAATTAATAAATAATTATCAAATATTTCTGCAGGACCTATTTCGGGACCAGGCTCTGTGGAGACAGGAGAGACAGGTGAGTGATAGGGTTTGAGCAGGGAGACGTGAAATGTGGGGTGAATGCGATACTGTGATGGGAGTTGGAGTTCATACGTGACCGGGTTGACTTGACGGATGATGGGGAAGGGACCAATGAATCTGGGACTCAGCTTTCAGCAAGGAAGCCTGAGGCGAATGTCTCGTGTGGAGAGCCATACCTTCTGTCCTGGGTGGAATGTGGGAGTGAAGGCTCCCAGACCCTCTCACTCTCCTGGAACCAATACATGACTGTAGGAACATCCACTAGTTCCCCGGACCAAGGGAACAGAGGGGGCTGGTAGCCAAGTACGCACTGGAAGGGGGTGAGATTCATAGTGGGTTGACGAAGAGAATTCTGTGCGTACTCGGCCCAGGCAATGAATCGGTTCCAGGAGTTCTGGTGGCTGTGGCAGAAGGTACGGAGGTAGCGCCCTATCTCCTGGATCTTCCTCTCTGTTTGCCCGTTACTCTGAGGGTGGTATCCAGAAGATAGACTTACGGTCGCACCTAGGAGCAAGAGAAAATATCTCCAAACTCAGGAGACAAATTGGGGACCTCTATCTGATACAATGTCTTCAGGAATGCCAAAATAAAAAAAAATAAAAAAACATGGTTAAAAAGTACCTCTGCCATCTCCATGGCAGTTGGGAGTCCTTTTAGTAGTACCAGCCGGCAGGCCTTGGAGAATCTATCCACTGCAACAAGGATACAAGTGTTACCATCGGATGCGGGTAAGTCTGTGACAAGATCGACTCCTAGGTGTGACCAGGGACGTCGTTGAATGGGGAGAGGAAGGATCTTTCCAGATGGTAAGTGGCGTGGTGTTTTAGTCATGGCGCCTTCCCGGCATACTCTCACGTACCTTCTGATGTCATTGGTCATTCCCAGCCACCAGAAGTGATCTTGTAGCAGTGGGAGGGTTTGATTGGTGTCAGGATGACCAGTACCCAGGGAAGTATGGATCAAGCTGTATGGATCAAGGGGGTCCTTTGGCTGCGAGGAACATAAGTGTGTGTTGGGGGGCACCCCAGCAGAGCAGGATCAGAGACACTTGCTGCAGCGATATCTTCTCCAGGGTCCACTGAAGTGGGCTGATAATCAGACTTGATGGGAGGATGGGTTCAGAATTCTCTGACAGGTCATCTGGAGCGTGGAGTCTTGAGAGGGCATCTGCCTTAGTGTTCTTGGTCTGGCTTGCCTGGGATTTAGTCTTTTAGCCTCCCGGAGATACTCAATATTTGGTGATCTGTGTAGACTACAAATGGGTGGTGAGCTCCCTCCAGCCAGTGTCTCCACTCCTCAAGGGCAACTTTGATGGCCAGAAGTTCTCTATTCCCAATGTCATAGTTAAAATCCACCCACAACAAATTCTGGGAAAAGAAGGCACATGGATGAAGCCGAGGAGGGTTCCCCTGCTGCTGGGACAGGACTGCTCCAACTCCAGATGTTGAGGCATCTACTTCCACAATGAAGGGCTTCTGTGGGTCTGGGTGGACCAGGAGTGGAGCTGAGGTAAAGGCCTGTTGAAGGGTTTCCATGGCAGTGGTCGCTTTGGGTGACCAGGAGAGAGACTTGGGCTTGCCTTTTAGGAGGTTGGTGAGCAGGACTGTGATGGTGCTGTAGTTGAGGATGAATCGACGATAGAAATTTGAGAAACAAGGAATCGCTGGAGTTCTTTGATTGTTGTGGGTTTGGGCCAGGTTTTAATGGCTTCCACCTTCCCCTCATCCATCTTGATTCCCTGGGAGCTGATTTGGTATCCAAGGAAATGGATTGAGGTTTGGTGGAAAGTGCACTTTTCTGCCTTGAGGAATAGCTGGTGTTCTCTGAGTTTTTGGAGGACTTCAGAGACATGCTGGCAATGTTCGGCCTCATTCTGGGAGTACACCAGAATGTTGTCGATGTAGACCAGTACGAATCGATGGAGGTACTCCCGGAATACCTCGTTCATGTATCCTTGGAATACGGAGGGGGCGCTGACCAATCCATACGGCATGACGAGATATTCATAATGGCCAGTAGGTGTCACAAAGGTAGTTTTCCACTCGTCCCCCACACGTATCCGAATCAGGTTATACGCACTCCTGAGGTCCAGCTTAGTGAAGATCCAGGCTCCATGCAGTTGTTTCAGTGCGGATGGGACGAGGGGAAGTGGGTACCGGTACTTAATTTTAATTTTATTTAAAGCCCGACAATCAATGCAAGGCCGCAAGCCTCCGTCCTTTTTGGCCACAAAGAAAAAGCTGGAAGCAGCAGGGGAGGTTGATGAACGGATGTAGCCTTGCTGTAATGCCTCCTCGATATACTCCTCCATTGTCTTCTGTTCAGGGATGGAAAGTGAGTATATTTTACCTTTGGGTACTGGTTCGTCAGGGAGGAGATCTATGGCACAGTCCCATGGTCAGTGAGGTGGTAAGTTGGAGGCTCGAGATGAAGTTTCCAGCTGACCCAGAATCAAGGAGGGCATAAACTGAAACACAATTTTTAGAGGTAGTGAGTTGGAGGATGTACATTGACTGGAGACGAGGAAACCACACTCACCATTAGTCATGGGCAGGGGCGTAGGACTGGGGGGGGTAAAGGGTACCGAGTACCCAGGGCCCGAGGCAGGGGGGGGCCCTTAGAAGCCAGTTTTCTATACATACATATACATGCACTAACATTTGTATAGCATTTATGTACAAATAAAAAAGTTCCTGTGCAAAACTAAACTTGTAGTTAGGCACTGGTTTGGTATAAAAAAGTCATTTTCATGCTGTGCAGGGCCCCAGCACCCCTCTCGAATCAATGTAAATGGTACGAACACCCGCAGAACAAGCTAATCAGACACGAACCTGAGTTAAATCAGTTAATGAGACAGGAGCTGGAGTTAGCCGTGATATGAACTAGGAAGACAGGGGAAGAGTCATGTCTTTCCTTAAGGAAAATCAGGGGCTCAAAAACGAAAAGAAAAGAAGATTAAAGAGAGAAAGGCAAATGAGGGCAAGCAGTTGCTCACTCAGTTTTTTGAAAAGAAAGGTGAGCTCCAAATGCATCATCGAGCATTGACATTGTTTTAACATAAATATCTACTCCAGGTAGAATAGCATATATTTATGTTCGTACTCTATTTGAATAATATACCAATACCTTATAGTATCACAACATAGCGAGCAAACAATATTTCTGGGTAAATAACAGGGAGTGAGAAGCAGATGGAGGCGGAGCTGGGAGCTCAACACACTGCCACTCCAGGCAGCTGCGCAGCTGGTCTCCTCTTCTGCTGCAGTTCTCCCCAGAGTCAGAAGTTTACATGAAAACACTGTATATTTTCCTCCATTGTCAAAATCTAACACCCGCGAAAACACAAATCGTTAGCCCCTATTTTACCGCATTGTTATGCAAATTAGCTCGCACACGCTCTTGCATTAAGAACAGGATTGATTCTCAGTTTAATGCACATCTTAATGATTGAAAATGACTTATTTTAAAACGTAATTCAAAGACTGAATGTCTAGTTTGGCGGTTAGTGTACCCTGTGATTCTATAGTCTTTTTCGCTTCCGGCTTTGCTACCGTTCGGACGTTCTAGCTTACTGCTCTGCGTTTTGCTTCTTATTTCTGTACTTTTCTCAGATTTTTCTAAGATTTTTATTTCAGCAGATCAGCACAGTGCTCAAACAATACAATTTTGGCACAAACACTAAAACTAAAAACTCTTTGGGACTGGAATTATACTACAAAAAGAAGACTTTGCCTCCCACTGCCAGCAGCTTACATTCCGGAGACGGGAAAACAACTGCCTACATTCAAACAGAAGAGAGAGAAAATGCCTCCTGTTGAATATACTTGCTGCATGAACTGCTGCAAACTTCTACAAAGGATTGTGGTTCTTGAAACAAAGTTACTTGCTGGACTTCCAAAACAGGCGGAACACTCAGCAGACCGTCGTCATGGACCCTCTCAGCATACAGCCGGTGAGTCCCATGAATCTTCTGAATCTCAACAGTTTATACCAAATGTAGAGGAACAAGCCGAAACTGATCGCCACACTAATCGATGGCACAAACAGGGAGCGAGACCCAAAGGAACACGAGACATCAGATTGTCACGAGTTTCTCGTATTGCTGCTGTAGCATCCTCTACCCCAGATTTGACTATGACAAGGCTTGTGAATACCAGTATTCTACCACCCCCTATACATCTTGAGAACAGATTTGAAGCATTAATGAATGCGGGTGAGGAATCCCCAAATGTGATTAAACATGTATCGGATCAGCCAGCAGCTAACACTGCTACTAACAGGCGCTCAAGGTCGAGCAGACAGCGGCATTCAGCTCAGAGTGCAGCCGAACATTCTAACAGGATAGTGGGTGACCCTATTATCAGAAACATCAGTAGCAGGACTACAACAACATGCTGCCTTCCTCAAGCAACGGTTTCTGATGTGGAACTTCAGAACATTCTGATGAAGCACAAGACTGCAAATCGAATCATCATCCATGTGGGGAAGAATGATATTCGGAAAGAGCAGTCAGAACTCCTTAAGAAGGACTTCAGTGAACTCTTTGAAACAATTTGAAGGACTCAAAGTTCAGTCGTTCATCAGTGGACCACTCCCAGCAAGGGGAACAAATATGTTTTCACGGTTGCTTGGGCTGAACACATGGCTACAAAGATCTTGCAATATAAAAGGAATGAATTTCATTGACAACTTCAATCTGTTTTGGGGCCATAGACAACCGTTTAAACCGGATGGCCTCCACCCAAACAAACTTGGTGCTAGAGTGCTTAAGGACAATATCTACTTTTCCCTCCATCATCCTTCAGCAGAGTGTGTCAATTCATTCTACACACACACACCAGGTCCGAGTCATCATGTGGTTGACATATCCCACAAGGATACTGATAACACCATGCAGCCACAACAAGCACTGCTCATGGACACTATCCCGGCTGAACCCTGCCCACAGAGCTCCTCACAGACAGACTGTGATGTATCAAAACAGCTACAAGACTCAGCACCCAAGGACGACTTTCTGGAAAACAGCCAGGGAAACCAGGACAACATATCACAGTCACCGGAAACACCAGAGACACAGCCCCACTCACCGGGCACATTATCCCTCTCTCCAGCATCTCTACTTCTGTGCTTCTCACAGAAAATGGAGGAATGAATTGGTGTATGCTGGGACTAACTAAACTCTCCCACTCATTCGCTGCAAGCCCACAGATATCAACAAAAAAAAATGGCGGGCCCCCCAACCACCAAAGCCCTGTGGGCCCCTGCTCCTGTGAGAGCTCTCCGACCGCTGCCACAATGCCAGGGCCCAAACCCTCCATCTGCTGTAGGTGAACCAAAAACAACTGATAGCAGCTCTCAGTGATATGTGTCCGGTCCCCGCTATAATAGCAGCAACATTAAGGGCTGGATACCGAGTTTGATACTTTTTAGGTACCAACCGAATTGCCTCGTATAGAAAAATGACATGTTGTTCGGTTCCAGATTTCGATACCTAAGGAGTTAACTCATCAACGTCAGTGCTCAAACAAGTACATATGAAATGCACAACAACACACATAAAGTCACTCACACACACAAACTCTACACACACGAGACGCGCGGAACTCTCCCCGGACATACCATGGCACATACTCATATGAGGCGCACACACGCACAAACTCTCCACGCGCATACTTATATGAGACGCGAGCAAACACACACAAACTCTCCGCGCACATATTCATATGAGATGCGAGCACACACACATAATACCTTAAAGATGTGGAAAAGTCGATCAAAAGTGTGGGTACATTTCTCCAGGTTCGATGCCAACAGCGCGCAATGCGGTATTTGCTGTAAAATAATTGCTGCAAAGACCAGTACCACGACAAATATGATGAAGACCTTGACAGTGCATGGAGTAAACATAAGAGCAGAAACTTGCCCGTCTTCGACTGGTAAATGAAGAGATACCTTGTTGATCACTCTGACAGTGTTTATATGGCAATAAATAATAACCTACTGAATGTACACTGCCGTTCAAAAATTTGTTGGTTAGTCAGAATTTTTTTTCAGTAAGGATGCATTAAAGTTATCAAAGGTGACATTAAAACATGAGTTATGTTATAAAAGATTTAGTTTTTAAATAAATGCTGTTCTTTTTAATTTTTTATTCATCAAAGAATCATGAAAAAAATGTATAATAGTTTCCAAAATATTAAGCAGCGAACTGTTTTCATATTTCTGAAGGGTCATGTGACACTGAAGTAATAATTTTGACAATTCAGCTTTGACATCACAGGAATAAATTACATTTTGAAATATATTCAAATAAGATTTTAAATTGTAATACTATTTCACAATATTACTGTTTTACTGTATTTTTTTATTAAAATAAATTCAGCTTTGGCATGAGCTCTTTATAAAACAATTTTTGTTCCTTTGTGCTTTTTTTGTTCCTTTGTGCACTGGCTAAGGAGCATGAGTCAAACTGAAAAAATAAAATCAAACTTTTTCTGAGGTAATGTGTTCTGTAATCTTGTTAAAATGGATTTCATAAAATTGGTATCGAAAAAAGTATCGTTAGGAACCGGTATCGAAACTGAGGTACCGAAATTGGCACCGGATCGAAAGATTTTGAACAATACCCAGCCCTAGCAACATTCACAAATGTTTACAGAACAAGTGGGAACCCAGTGTGCCTGTAGCTTTCTCTATTTCAGTTTTATCACGTGATAGAAAGTCGGGCAAACTCATCTAATCTGCAGCCTATTATGCATCAAACTAACATATAACCCACCAAACTAAAATAGATGTAAAGACACAAAGCACTGCCATCAAGTTAGCATTTTTAAACATTCGCTCACTAAAAAAAAAAAAATAATTTCTAATCAATGACTTTATAACTGTCAGGGACCAGGCAGACCCGGTCCCAGCCAATCAATAACGCTCACACGCCCCTGAGTACTAATCACCAGCACCTAATCTCCATTACCCCAGCACTCACAGAAAAAACAATCAAACAAACACCAAATCACCCAAAAGCAACCAACATTAATAAACCTTCTCAAACTCACACCAACTCACAACCAAACACCACATCAAACACCAACTCAAACGTCTACTCACATTTGGGAAGTTAACCTGTGTGTCTTTGTTCTCTTGTCCCCAGAACTCTCATGGCACTATCTGTGATCTGAATTCTCCTACGTACCTCGATATCTCCTGAGTGCCCATGTGAGTCTTCGAACATTGTTCTCACATTGTTGAACATTGTTGAACATTGAGAAGAGACAAGTATTGATATTCACGTATTGTGTGGCTTTGATGTCTCGACAAAAAATAAACTCAACTCACCTTCACATAACAGAAACCCAATCCCTTGGCTTCCACGGACACGAACTCCACAGACCCCTCACCAAGATTGCACTTACTCACCTCTCACGAACTTTGTCTAAATAAAAGACTGTGTTGAATTCACTTGCCTCAGCCTCTGTGTACTATCCTGACAATAACCACAAACAATCTGGATTTTATGTTTCTAAACGAAACATGGCTAGAAGACAGCTGCAGTGCAACAGTCCTCATTGAAGCAGCCCCTCCTAACTTTACTTACATGAGTGTGTGCAGGACTGTTAGTGGAGGTGGAGGTGTAGCTGCTCTATTTAAAGATGTCTATCAATGCAAGCAAGTGTCATTTGGTCAGTACTTGTCTTTTGAATATCTACGGATTGTGCTGAAAGGTGCTCCACGCATTCTGTTTATCATTATTTACAGGCCTCCAAAATACTCTCCAGCCTTTGTTGAATAGGTCACAGAAATCTTATCAATGATTTTCTCAGAGATTGACTGTTTTGCTATTGCATGGGATTTTAATATTCACATAGATAATGCAGAAAACAAAACTACAAAAGAAATGATAACGGTTTTAAACACATTTGACCTGATTCAGCATGTGCATGGACCCACACACAAAGGTGGACACACTCTAGATTTAATCATCAGTAGAGGTCTAAACATTTCATCCATTGTTATTAAGGACGTAGCACTATCTGATCACTTCTGTATCTTCTTTGATATATTGATCTCTGCTACCACTGAATCTAGATCTGTCTCTGTCAGGAGACGCATTAACAAGAACACTAGTGTGCTGTTTATGGAGGCTATATCTTTAACACCAAGCATTTCTGCAGACTCTTTTGATATTTTCCTTGATTCCTGTAACTCAAAAGTTAAGAATGTTATTGATGAGATTGCTCCAATAATAGTCAGTAAGAAAACAAACAGACAGAAATCAGTTTGGAGAAGATCAACAACAGTTCAGACTATGAAAAGACAATGCAGAAAAGCCGAGCGGATGTGGCGGAAGACGAAACTTGAAATTCACTATAGCATCTATAAAGACAGCCTTCATGCTTTTAATGTGAAACTAGCCACAGCTAGACAGAATTTCTTCTCAAACCTTATAAACAGTAACTTAAACAACACTCGTACTCTTTTTTTTCTGAGAAGATCAGACTGACAAACCCCCCAAGTCAGATTCCCAGTGAAATGCTCTCAGTTAGCAAATGCAACGAGTTTGCTTCCTTCTTTTCTGAGAAGATCATTAATATCAGGAAGGTGATTAGCACATCCTCAAGTAATGCAGAGGTCAGACAGATCTGGACGCAATATCAAAAAGATACTATGTCTATTTTTGAAGCAATTGATAGCTTCCAAATTGATAGCTTCCAAAAATTTTGGAAGAAATAGTGCAGCACCTAAAATCGTCAACCTGCTATCTTGACACACTTCCCACATCTTTTTTTCAAAAGTGTGCTTAACTGTTTAGAAGCAGATCTCTTAGAAGTGGTGAACGCCTCACTTCTTTCTGGGACATTTCCAAACTCCCTGAAAACTGCAGTTGTAAAGCACCTCCTGAAAAAGAGCAATCTTGATAACACCATTTTGAGCAATTATAGACCAATATCTAATCTTCCTTTTATAGGCAAAATTATAGAAAAGGTAGTTTTTAATCAGCTGAACAAATACTTAAACTCTAATGGATACCTGGACAATTTTCAATCTGGTTTCCGACTGCATCACAGCACAGAGACAGCGCTCATTAAGATAATAAATGATATTCGCTTAAATTCCTGACTCTGGCAAAATATCAGTGCTGGTTTTGCTAGATCTCAGTGCTGCGTTTGACACTGTCGATCATAACATACTACTAGAGAGACTGGAAAACTGGGTCGGGCTTTCTGGGATGGTACTCAAATGGTTCAGATCATACTTAGAAGGGAGAGGTTATTATGTGAGTCTAGGAGAGCATAAGTCTAAGTGGACGTCCATGACATGCGGAGTCCCACAAGGCTCAATTCTGGCACCGCTCTTGTTTAGCCTGTATATGCTCCCACTAAGTCAGATAATGAGAAAGAACCAAATTGCCTATCACAGCTATGCTGATGATACCCAGATTTACCTAGCCTTATCGCCAAATGACTACAGCCCCATTGACTCCCTCTGCCAATGTATTGATGAAATTAATAGTTGGATGTGCCAGAACTTTCTTCAGTTAAACAAGGAAAAAACTGAAGTTATTGCATTTGGAAACAAAGATGAAGTTCTCAAGGTGAATGCATACCTTGACTCAAGGGGACAAACAATTAAAAATCAAGTCAGGAATCTTGGTGTGATTCTGGAGACAGACCTTAGTTTCAGTAGTCATGTCAAAGCAGTAACTAAATCAGCATACTATCATCTAAAAAACATTGCAAGAATTAGATCTTTTGTTTTTCCAGTCAAGACTTAGAGAAACTTGTTCATGCCTTTATCACCAGCAGGGTGGACTATTGTAATGGTCTCCTCACCGGCCTTCCCAAAAAAGACCATTAGACAGCTGCAGCTCATCCAGAACGCTGCTGCCAGGATTCTGACTAGAACCAGAAAATCTGAGCATAACACACCAGTCCTCAGGTCCTTACACTGGCTTCCAGTTACATTTAGGATTGATTTTTAAAGTACTTTTACTCGTTTATAAATCACTCAATGACCTAGGACCAAAATACATTGCAGATATGCTCACTGAATATAAACCTAACAGACCACTTAGATCATTAGGATCGAGTCAGTTAGAAATACCAAGGGTTCACACAAAACAAGGGGAGTCCGCCTTTAGTTACTATGCCGCCCGCAGTTAGAATCAGCTTCCAGAAGAGATCAGATGTGCTAAAACACATGCTAGTCACATTTAAATCTAGACTCAAAACTCATCTGTTTAGCTGTGCATTTGTTGAATGAGAACTGTGCGATGTCCGAATTGATTGCACTGTATTTTACATATTCACTGTATTCTATGTAAAATCATTTTCTAATTTTTAACCGTTTTAAATTCATTTTAAATAAGCCAATTTTTAAATAATTTCCAATGTTTTAAAATTGCTTGTTTTGTTTTTAAAATTGCTTGTTTTATTTTTGTTATTATTTTTCTTAATGATTATTTTACCTTCTTTTATGTAAAGCACTTTGAATTACCATTGTGTACGAAATGTGCTATATAAATAAACTTGCCTTGCCTTGCCTTGCATTTATTTTAAACAGACAAATAATCAGCAATTAACTTGTACTTAGCCTACACTTTAAAAAAGGTATTGTGACAATAAAGGACATTTTAGCAATCATTTGAAGCCATATATTTCAGTTTCAGACCCTGCAGCAGTAGGCCTCTCATCATGGCCAGGTGAAAGCAGTGACAGTGAGGTGGATGTGACAGTGAGACAAGGCGAGCTTTTAGCGGAATTGCCTGTTTTAACACTTAGTAATTAGTAATTAAGTGTTAAGAGGAAATAAACAAAATGGGTACATTGTTATTGTACACATTTAAACTTTAAAGGGATAGTTCACCCAAAAATAAAAATTCTGTCATCATTTACTCTTCCTCAAGTTGTTCCAAACCTGTATGATTTCCTTTCTTCTGCTAAACACAAAAGAAGATACTTTAAAGAAGGTTGGTAATTAAACAGTTGCTGGTCCCCATTGACTTCCATAGTATTTTTTTTTCCTACTATTGAAGTCAATGGGGTCCATCAGTCGTTTGGTTACCGACTTTCTTCAAAATATCTTCTTTTGCGTGAACTATCCCTTTAAACTGTAATTACTAATTACAGTTTAAAGTTTAAATGTGTACAATAACAATGTACCCATTTTGCTTATATCCTCTTGTAGCAGAGGCAGAAATAGAAGATGAGGTTGATATTCATATAAGTGATGAGAGGGAAAGTGAAGAATGTGATGAAGGTAGTCAGGAGCAGGAGGACAGAGCTGAAGAGGAAAGAGAAGAGAATGAGAGACTTAGGCCATTAGTATCACTATGGTATTTGGTACGGGAGCCCAGCAAGATGGATTGTACCCAGGGCCCAAAACATTTAAAAAATAACCTAATCATGGGGGAAAGATGGGACATATCCGTATGACATGTCCCCCCTGGCCGCAGTATAGACATAATCCTTAGGTCAGCCGGCGTTGACGTTCGGCCGAGGACAGACGTGTGTTGTCGACTTGCATGGGCTCGTGTTGGGGTTCTGGAGGGCTGGGAAGCTCTGGTTGGTGGAGTGGAACAGGTAGATTTTGGCATTGACTTTCCTCCATACAGCCGATTGTCTACCCGGATGGAGAGTTGAATGAAACGCTCAAGCCCCATGGTGTCATCGTAGGTGGGGAGATGCAACCGCAGAGAGGGCTCTAATCCTTGGCGATAGGTCGTCAACAGGACCCATTCATTCCAATCACTCGAGGCTGCTAGAGTATGGTCCTGCACACAGTTCTTTCCTTGTTTTAAATGGTATAATTTCTCACCCACTGAAGCATCTCCTATTGGTCGACTGAACACTTTGCGAAAGTGGGTGATAAAGGCATTCAGGGATTGGGTGACTGGTCCATTTTGCTGCCATAACGACTCTGCCCACTGGAGTGCTCGACCTGTTAGCAAGGACAGAATAAAATACATTTTAGCCCTCTCTGTAGAGAAGTGGTGCGGTTGCATCTCCAGGGCGAGGGAACACTGCAGGAGGAATCCGCTGCAAGCATCCACCGAACAAGAGTAGGGCGCCGGAAAGATCATGGGACTGGCAGCATAGATCAGTCTGGGTGAAGAAGTGAGCACACGGCGAAGGGAATCCACCAGCTCCTGGAATGGATCCACGTCTGTTTAATTCATGATGGTATGGTCTGGTCTTCTGTAATGGATAAACTCCGGACACAGACAGGTTAGAATCAGGTTGTGTAGAGCGTGGGATGCTGGAAGGCAACCCGGTAGGTAATGGTTGGTAGACACAAACACAGGAACACTAGAAGGAGATGAAGGAGATCAGTGGAATAATAGTTCAGGTAAGTTGCTTAGCATGAGCAAAGAGTCCTTTCCACAATGGAGACCAGACAATGTGTTTGTGTGCTCGGTGCGCTCGGTGCGCAACTGTGGTGCTGGTGATTAGTGGATGATGGTCAGGTGCGGGTGATCAGAACTCCGCTGATTGGGATCGTTGGTGAGTGGGAGAGCCTGGTGTTTCTGTGACAATAGGGAACCCATCAGTAATTAATAAATAATTATCAAATAATTCTGCAGGACCTATTTCGAACCTGAAACAGTAGGCCTATTCTAAAGTGAAATTATAGTGAACCCTTTAGTAATTGACAAAGAATTATCAGATAATTCCGCAGGAATTACTTAGAACCTGAAACAGTATTCTAAAGTGAACCTATTAGTAAATAAATACCTATTAATACTGCATCATTTTGACTCAAATCAAACTTACACTCTAAAAAAACCTATAAAAGTAATCATAAACTTACACGACACAAATTTCTTAATACATCATATTTTATTCCATTTTAACATGTATACTGCCCACATTTAAACTAATTTAACAAACATTTTATAATCAATAGTTAAACATTTAAAAGCAAACAAAATGCATATTTCATTTCCATTTTAGGCTAATAAGTGGACTGTAATAAAGTTGCTACTGTAGTAGTACTTTGTACTTGTGCTTTTACTCAAGTAATTTTGAAAATGAATAGGCCTACTTATTTTACTGGAGTAATAGTTTATTATATTTTATTATATAACTGTTTAATAGTAGTCATTTCATAATTATTTTTCTTGAACCTTAACTAGTAGATAATTAATAGTAGTTCTTCAGGTGGTATGACAGAATATATTAGTTATTGATTAGCTAACTGTTACTTAACAAAATCATAAAATTATATTACATACTGATTAGTTAACACATCTTGCTTAGTAGTTAACAGTAGTGAGTTAAGTATTAATGAATAATTACTTGTTAATTTCCTTATTAGTTATGCAGTAAGTAAGAAACAGTATTCTAAAGTGTTACTGAACCAGCTAACATCAACATTTAAAACATTTAAAACAATTTTAATAGCAAAACTCACTTTCAGACAACAGCTTCTGAAATAACTTATGATTCTGGGGTTTGCACACATTTAAGGGCGGGTTTTAGAGTAGCGCTGGTCTGGCAGTGGACACCCACTTGATTTTGACCTTGCAGATGGAGGTGCGAGGCTTTTGGCTCCTCTCGGCTTGTTATTAGCCCTGGCTCGCACTGGCCTGACAGAGGAAAAGCAGCTTATTTGCATAGGCCACAAATTAAATACAGCTGTTTTGAGCACTGTTACTGTGCTCTAGGGTGCCCTCTACAACAATAACCATTTTATCTAATCATGCACTTTGATTATGTTTGATGTTTGCATTGAAGTTTCTTTTTTTTTCTCTATCTCAGAGGGTGAAGGGAGACCGTGTCTTCGACTATCGCCATTGTATAATGGTTACTATAAGCTGCTTCCTGGCCTCCTTCCTGAAACAGTGGAGTTCTTCTGTAACCAGTCTTATGCTTTGAGTGGAAGTGCACGGAGGACGTGTCAGACTAATGGCACCTGGTCTGGCACCCAGCCCATCTGTATGAGAGGTTGAAGCAGTCTCAGACTTCAGCAGTCTTTTTTAGCACTGAATTTACTGAAGAGATACGAAACAGTTGCAAACTTCTCCATAAAATTAATTTTGATTGCAGTTTACATCTTGGCAGTTTCACCCTTTGGACAGAAATGCAGAATTCGTTTTAGGAACACAGACCAGTCAGGACCTCGGTGTATCACCTCATCCAGTGGAGGGTGCTTTTTACAGTATTGTGTATAGCAAGTGGCAAGCAGTGATTTCTTTAACTGAGTTTGCTGTCTTATTTATCAGAAACAACAAATAAAAAACATCATGGCAGGTGTTGATTTAAAAATAAGGCTGTTACCAGGAACAGACATTAGATGGCAGTGCTTGCCCTCATTCTTACACTCACATGAGCCCTATTTGGACAGGATTAGTTTTACATGGAAAGGTGGGCTAAAGTAATTATTACCAGAGCTTGGATAATGTCAGTAAACAGTACAAATACTCCAACCAATTAATAATTACAGACAATGTTAGTAAATATTAAAACGACTTTTACTTTCTGAAAGAAGAAAAAAAAAACAACAACTCTGGTACTGCTAATCCCTTATGATTAGACTGTAAATATGTTTGTTAATATTATGTCATTTTGTGGCACAAAACTTCTGTTAGCTTTAGGTAAGTACTTATTACTAACATAATCCAATCAGAATTTAATAAATTGTATTAATTTAATTAATAAATCGTTAGATTGGTCTTAGCTAATATTATAAGCAAAATATAATAGACATTATAAGCAAAGTAGTATGCACAGGGAGCATTGTGGCACTAAAAACAAGATGACAGGGAGGTGATGGTGGTGCGTAAATCAAGTTAACATTTCCACTTCTGGTAATTTTACAGAGATTTCTTTTCCAGTGCGAATTGACCATTTATATTACAGACGTCCTGTTGTAAAATTACATTACTCTATCTACCCTTGTAAAACTAATCCCGTACAAATGGGGCTATACACTCACCAGCAACTTTATAAGGTATACCTTGCTAGTACCAGGTTGAACCCCCTTTTCCCTTCAGAACTGCTTTAATTCTTCATTGCATGGATTTAACAAAGGGGCTGGAAACATTTCTCAAAGATTTTGGTCCATATTGATAGGATAGCATCACACAGATTCCGCAGATTAGTCGGTTTCACATCCATGGTGCAAATCATCCCAAAGGTGCTTTATTGCATTGAGATCTGGTGACTGTAAAGGCCATTTGATTAGAGAGAACTCACTGTCATGTTCAAGAAACCAGTTTGACATGATTTAAACTTTGTGACATGCTGAGTTATCCTGCTGAAAGTAGTACACTGAGGTTATAAAGTGATGGACATGGTCAGCAACAACACTAGGGTAGGCTGTGGCACTTTAAACGATGCTCAGTTGGTCTAAGGGGCCAAAAGTTTGCAACAAAAATATTCTCCACACCATTACACCACCCCCAGCAGCCTCAATCAATACAAGTGCATTCAGGCTATCAAAATCAAACTAAAACAAATTAAATTAAATTAATGCATTTAGCAGACGCTTTTATCCAAAGCAACTTACAGTGCATTAAGCAAACAATTTAATACCTAACAACAGACGAGGGACTAACGAACCCCCAACATTGCGCTTGTTAATGCAATGATCTACCACTTGTGCTACAGGAACACTAGATCTATAGGAACTAGGAACAATAGATCCATGCTTTCATGTAGTTTATGCAAATTTGTGACCCTACCATCTGAATGCCAAGTCTAATCACACCAGGCAACCATTTTCCAAACTGTAGCCTCAGTTTCCTGTTCTTAGCTGACAGGAGTGGCACCCGGTATGGTCTTCCACTGCTTCCAGCTTCTTTTGCTGATGTGTTGTGCAGTCAGAGATGCTCTTCTGCATGATTTGGTTGTAACAAATGGTTTTTGAGTTACTGTTTCCTTTCTATCAGCTTGAACAATAAAACTCCTCAGAAATTTTTACTTTGGTTAGTTTGCTTACAGAGATGTAAAATACTTGAGAGTAATTTTAACTGATTACTATATTGAAGTATATACTTATTTTTTTTTTTTACTCCTTACAATTTCATTTCAACATGAAAAGTATTCATTAATTTTATTTTCTTCCACCTTATATGCATTAAATATGGTAACACAAGCTCAAATATGCATGACAAACTAATGATTTTTGTCTTCGTACATCAAGTGCACACATTTTAGCTTCAGTTATAACTTTCATCAGGGAAATTTCTGGCTTCAAAAGCTTGCCATCAAATTTCTCACACAGCTCGTTTTGCTTCATAACACATTGATTAATCAGCTGGGGTTGTATAAATTAACGTGATCATTAGGTTCCTCAAAGGCATGAGGAGGCTAAATCCCCTGAGGCCATGTCTTAGTCCCTCTTGAGACCTGTCCTTGGTCTTAAAATGTCTGCAGAGAGCTCCCTTTGAGCCCTTAGAGTCAGTTGAGCTTAGTGCCCTCTCTTTGAAGACTCCCCTCTTGACTGTGCTTACCTCCATCAAGAGGGTTAGGGACCTGCAAGTGCTCTCTGTTAGCAAAGCATCCCTAGTTTGTTGGCCTGAGACTCCAGACTGGCTGTGTGCCCAAAGTTTCCACTACCCCTTTCGGGGACCAAGTGGTGAACCTGCAAGCACACTTGCACACTTTTCCAATCTATGTGAGCTCCCTATTTCTGGCAAAACTGAGATACCTTCTGGATGTTTCCAGTGCTCATCAGTAGCTGAATCAGTGGCAGAGGAATCCTGTTACCAGGCCTATTATTTGTTGTGTGCTTCTTTTCAGATGAGCCTGTCTAATTGGACCATATGTGGTGATGGTAATCTATGGTAATCTTATCTGCCATTTTTTCCACTGTAAAGGTTCCCCACTGGTAACCGTGGGTCTTCCCTGAGCAGAGCCTTGCTCACCACCAGTCTCTGTGGATATGAGCCTCTACCCTCTCTTGGTTAGAGCCTGCCACAGAGACCACTTCCATGTGTGG
Source organism: Cyprinus carpio (assembly GCF_018340385.1). Taxonomy (NCBI): domain Eukaryota; kingdom Metazoa; phylum Chordata; class Actinopteri; order Cypriniformes; family Cyprinidae; genus Cyprinus; species Cyprinus carpio. The sequence continues at coordinate 20,010,415 of NC_056596.1, read as the reverse complement.
TGCATCCCACTAGGTAAGCCCATGTGATGGATTCTCCACATACTGACCTCTCCTCTGGGTAGTGTTTTTTACCTATATGGAAAAAGAGCTCTTTCCCCAGTGTAAACTATAGGTCTGCACAGCTGTAAATTGGTCTTTTATTTATCTTTTATGAAAAAAAGAGAAAAGTTTGTGAAAAAAAGATCAAGATATGGCTTAGGCAACCTATTTCCATTATGAGTACAAGCCTCTTGGAATGAAGGGGCATATGGACACTTACTCTGGACATTGGGAGGGTCATGACCTGGCTGAGTGCAATTGCTACCAGGCACGCAGTAGCTTGTCTGCATCTGTACCGCCAAACCTCTTAACACAGTTCAGCTGGTTGTAGAGTTTTGGACAGGGAACCCTAGTGTCATTACGTTGACACAATGCTCAATGACGATAAGCAGAGTTGGATTGGAAACTGTCTTAGGAAACCTCTTGGTTCCCTTTCAGTCGGTCACTCTCGATGTCATGTTGGATGACCGACGAATTGGGATCTCGCTTAGAGAAACCAATCTACTTTGAGTGTAAATTAAATGAGCCAATGCACATTGGGATGCAATTATTGCATCCAGCTGCCGCTGATCACAGCATGAATATATGTAGGCAGCAGATGCAACGCATATTCAGCTTTTCGCTTCGGAGCCGAGCAATCACATCGTTCTGCTCCTGACTACTCTACTTAGAGAAGAAGACTGAATGAGTTCAGCGCGCTCTTTGAGAGCTCTTCATGTTGCCCGTATCGAGCTTCATTCACATATCATACCCTACCACCCCCATTTTAACACATCAGGCTGCACTACCCCCTGTTTGTGTTGCAGGCGACTATCTCCCATGTGCGCTTCAGAACGCTAAAAAAGCTTTTTCCCTAAAAGAGCATTTACAGGTGTGTCTTTTTAAAGACAACGTTGCGTGGCAAACTCAACGTTATGTCTTTGTAAAGACCATGTGGGTCTTGCTATCAGAATCAGAATGATCTTTTATTGTCAGGTATGTTCACACATACAAGGAATTTGTTTCCATGACAGAAGCTTCCACAGTGTTACAGAATGACAGTGACGGAACAAAAAACACAGAAATATATATATATTTACAACATATATATATATATATATATATATATTTACATATATTGACAATTGTATGTACATATATATAAAATTGACAATATCCAGTTGTATGTACATGTATGTAAAGGTATATTATGTGCAAATTGAAATGTAGACTAAGTATGTGTGTTAGATAAATAAGTGTATAAATAGTGTGTGTTCCACAATTATTTTCAGGTGTTCATGAGATAGATTGCCTGAGGGAAGAAACTGTTCCTGTGTCTGGTTGTTCTGGTGCTCAGATCTCCAGATCAACCAGATGGCAACAGTTCAAAGAGGAAGTGTGCTGAATGTGAGGGGTCCAGAGTGATTTTACTATCCCAGTGTTGCTAACTCTAAAATTACATATCTTAAAAATTTTGCAGCACTGTACCAATGATTCGCTCAGCAGTACGGACTACCCTCTGTAGTCTTCTGAGGTCAGATTTGGTAGCTGAGCTGAACCAGACAGTTATTGTGCAGAGGACAGATTCACTGATGGCGGAGTAGAACTGTTTCAGCAGCTCCTGTGGCAGGTTGAACTTTCTCAGCTGGCGAAGGAAGTACAACCTCTGCTGGGCCTTTTTAACAATGGAGTCAATGTGAATGTCCCACTTTAGGTCCTGGGAGATGTAACATTACAGTGCTGTCCATGATGGTGAGTAAGGGGAGAGCAGGGGGGTTTCTTCTGAAGTCCATGGTCATTTCCACAGTTTTGAGCATGTTGAGCTCCAGATTGTTAAGACTGCACCAGACAGCCAGCTCCTTAACCTCCTGACTGTAAGCAGACTCGTCACCATCCTGAATGAGGCCGATAAGTGTGGTGTCGTCTGCAAACTTCAGGAGCTTGACAGAGGGGTCTTTAGATGTGTAGTTGTTGGTGTACAGGGAGAAGAGCAGTGGGGAGAGAACGCAGCCCTGAGGAGATCCAATGTTGATCGGACGAGTGCTGGATGTGTATTTTCCCATCCTAACTAGCTGTTGCCTGTCTGTCAGGAAGCTGTTAATCCACTGACAGACGGAGGTGGGCACGGACAGGTGAGTTAGTTTGGGCAGGATGAGGTTTGGAATGATAGTGTTAAAGGCCGAGCTGAAGTCCACAAACAGGATCCTCACATAAGTCCCTGGTCTGTCTAGAAGTTGCAGAACATAATGCAGTCCCATATTGACTGCATTGTCCACAGATCTGTTTGCTCTGTAGGCAAACTGCAAGGAGCCCAGTAAGGGTCCAGTGATGTTCTTCAGGTGGGCCAGCACCTGTTTTTCAAAAGACTTCATGACCACAGACTTTAGAGCCACAGGCCTGTAGTCATTTAGTCTGTAATTTTGGGATGGGGATGATGGTGGAGCATTTGAAGCATGAAGGGACTTTGCACAGCTCCAGTGATCTGTTGAAGATCTGTGTGAAGATGGGGGGGGGCAGCTGGTCAGCACAGGATTTCAGACAAACTGGAGTAACACAATCTGGGCCTGGTGCTTTTTTCCTTTTCTGCTTCCGGAAGACCTGGTGCACCTCATCTTCGCTGATCTGAATTGCAGGTGTGGGGGAGAGGGGGATTGCAGGAGGTGTGAATGGTGTGAATGTTTGTGGAGGAAAGCATGTGCTAGTCCGCACGGACAACACTGCGACCATTGCATACATCAACCGACAAGGTGGTCTGCACTCCCGTCGCATGTTGCAACTCGCCCGCCACCTCCTCCTTTGGAGTCAGAAGCATCTGAGGTTGCCTTGTGCTGTTCACATTCCTGGGCTGCTCAACCGGTCAGCCGACGAGCTGTCTTGAGCTGCGCTCCCTGGAGAATGGCGACTCCATCCCTGGACAGTCCAGCTGATTGGAGACGTTTCGGAGCCGCTCAAGTAGACCTGTTTGCCTCTCCAGAAACCTCTCACTGCCAGTTGTTCTACTCCCTGACTGAGGGAACGCTCGGCACGGACGCACTGGCACACAGCTGGCTGCGGGGCCTTGGCAAATATGCGTTTCCTCCAGTGAGCCTTCTTGCACAGACACTGTGCAAGTTCAGGAAGGATGAGGAGCAGGTCCTGTTAGTGGTGCCCTATTGGCCCACCCGGACCTGGTACCCAGAACTAATGCTCCTCGTGGTAATCCTTAGTTTACACTCGCAGTAGATTGGTCTCTCTTAGCGAGATCCCAATTCGTTAGTCATCCTACGTGATGTCTCCATTCCCTCCTTCAGGGAACGAGGGTTACCATACGTAACCGAGACGTTACTATTGTAACTTCTGTTCCCTGATGGAGGAAAGGAGATGCTCAATGTAGCACTTGGGAGCCCTAAACACCTCTGATGCTTTCAAAAAAGGCCAATGAGAACTGGCTTGAGGAATTTGCATGCAATCCACTCCTCGTATATATGGGTATAAAATAAGTTGGCATGCTCCACTCATTCAGGTTTGTGCTGAGGAGCTGAGATAGTGTCCCGGCTGTTTCAGCTCTACTTAGCTTTGATGGGAAACAAGGTGGGTGATACAGAGCGATAACTGCTGGTAAAAAAGAAACCTAAGATATTCATACAGAATACATAAACCAACGATCCAAATCTGAAAATATATTTTCTTAGTATTTTCATAAATACTGCACTGACATAAACGTTTTAAATATAAGATACATTTGAAAACAAATTTAAAACTAAGATGTGTTTTGTTTGTATTCTTATTTATAGCCTGTCGAGAGCCCAAAGTATCTGTGCTAGTCAAACAGAGTTCTACCTCACCATATCATGTCCAGGTAAAAGCAGTAGCACTATGTCACTCCTGATGGCAGAGTGTGTTACAAGAACATACATGCAAAGTTAAACCATTTAATTAATTACTGTGAGCAGTGGTGGACGAAGTACACAAATCAAGTACTTGAGTAAAAGTACAGATACGTATAATAAAATAATACTCCAGTAAAAGTAAAAGTACTCCTTTTTCAATTTTACTTGAGTGAAAGTACAAAAGTACTCGATTTTTTATGTACTTAAGTAAAAAAGTACTGATTGATAGATTTATTTTGCAATTTTATATAGGCTGGCTACTTAATTTTATATTAGCACATTTTTTTTTATAATCCTACTGCTCAAAATACCTGGAATTTTCTCAAAATAACCACTACATGGAGTCAAGATATATTTTTGTTGTTGATATGGACTATGCTGACAAGAGTGATGTAGTAATGTTCACTGTGAAGCTTACACTGCGATGTACCTGAAAGAAAACCGATTTGTGACCCTGGACCACAAAACCATAAGGGTCAATTTTTTGAAATTGAGATTTAGGCATCATCCGAAAGCTGATTAAATAAGCTTTCCATTGATGTTTTGTTTGTTAGGAAAGGATGATATCTATTGGAAAATCTGAGGGTGCAAAAAAATCAAAACACTGAGAAAATCACCTTTAAACTTGTCTAAATGAATTCTTAGCAATGCATATTACTAATCAAAAAATAAGTTTTTATATAACAACAGTAAAAAAATAAAAAAACATCATCAAACAACATCATCACTAAATAACATAATGATTTTTTTTGCCATAAAAGAAAAATTAATCATTTTGACCCATACAATGTATTTTTGGCTATTGCTACAAATATACCCCAGAGACTTAAGACTGCTTTTGTGCTCCAGCGTCACATTTGATCATCAGATTTTTTACCAGTAAGAAAAAAAGTGTTTTTAAAAATTTGTTGTTTTGGAGAACATCACAGTTATATATGACATGAGAATAAGGCCTGAAGTTAGGAAGAACATTTTCTCAAACCTTGTCTGTGGTGTAAAAACACTCCTGGCCAAATACTCCCAGAGGGCATCACTTCCCACTTTGATAATTACTGTAGTTACCATGTTCTGAACATCACAGCCTTTCTTTTCCCCCAGATATAATATATCTAGGTGGTTGAATACAAATATTTGGACTTTATTTTTTAAAAAAACCTCAACTTAGCACCAGCAAGCTTGTTAGCTAGACAGCTAGCATCAGCTACCAATATTTACTTATTTTCAGTATGGTTATGAATAAACATTCATATCTGTCTACTTGGGTGGTTAATTCAAACAATATAAAAGTTTATAGTGTTGATAAACAATATAAAAACAGACGTCACATAGGGATAAATGCGTAACATTTTAATACAACTGTTAATGTTATGGCAGCGGGAATTTGAACGTGCATTAGTTATTTTATTTAATCTGTGTTAATTTAATGTTTTGTTTTTTTGACCTAAGAGGCACAGATGCTGATGTGTTTGCATTCAAGCATTTCAGTGGGCTTAAATAGATCACCCTTTACAGAAGATTTAGTTCACAAACAACTGACAATTTTGACCAAAATATGATTTTCAGTTACAATAATTAATCTCAAAATTCGACATTAGTAACTTACTTATAGCAGCATCAGTCGCGCGCGCTCACAAGATCTCCCGGTTGTGAATTGAGTTCACTAGAGACTCGCACTAAACAGTTCATTTGAATCAGTGAGTTGTAGACTCGAGAACAGCTGCAATCAGATCATTCTAATTCGTGAATGAATCGTTTAGTGCGATTTGCGAACCGATTTAAAAGGTTCATTGAAAAGAATCAGTTAGTTCGTAAATCAGACACCGCTTCTGCGTCTCAGAGCACGTGATATATTATAAGGAGTAACGATATGTTTTATGAAATGTAGTGAAGTAAAAAGTACGATCTTATGCTTTGGAATGTAGTGAAGTAAAAGTAAAAGTTACTTAAAATAAAACTACTCCAGTAAAGTACAGATACTTGAAAAATGTACTTAAGTACAGTAACGAAGTAAAGCTACTCCGTTACTGTCCACAACTGACTGTGAGCATAATTATCCCATTTATTCCAAAGCAGAATTTTCAAGTCATTTTCAGGTAAATTTAATCTGTGAACTGTAAACTGCATTTCATTAATTGTTTTTTGTTTGTCTGATATGATGTCCTTGTTCTGTCTCTGTTGTGTGTGTGTGTGTGTGTTTAGGAAAACACCTGTGCATAAGTTTTATTCTTCCTCTGAATAATAACACAGTCTCCTTCTACCTGCCCCCGCTCCCACAGGGTTTTCACCATGTCTACACACACATTGAGTATGAGTGTATGTCACCTTACTACCAGCACTTTGGAAGTGCACACAGAACCTGTCTGAAGATGGGAAAGTGGAGTGGACATCACGTTTCTTGTTCGACAGGTAAGGGCACACATAACATACAAGATAAACAACAATGTAGGAGATGTAGAGGTCTTTATTTAAGAGATCAGTTTCATCACTTAAATTTCATCATTTAATTAGGTTTACATGTGATGGAAAATCATGGAGGTTTGTAAGAAAATGAGAGTTAGCAAGTTCTTTCATTGTAATATGTACTATAAGATGTCATACATTGTAAATGCCAACAAAGTCACACATTTATGTGAATATGATAAGTGTTTGTGATCTGCCGGTATTTTAGAGTGAGCCTCTGAAAGTGGGCCCATAATGCTCTTGTCAAATGCAAGAGTTACAGAATGAAAGTATCACATACACATCTATCAGAGCATCAACACAATCAAATGCACGAGGAAGTAATCAAATCATATAGAACTCTCTATATGCTCTACAACAATCCAAGCCCTCAAAGTGCACTTTAATTGTCATACTCGATAATCTGCTTTTGTTTTTTCTATTAATTTCTGTTATCCCTCTCCCTCTCTATGCCAAATGTGTGGGAAGCTGACAAACTTTGACCTTCAGAACCCATCTGAGACTAACTGGCCCTGGCTGGCTGCCATCTACCGTTTGCCTGTTGCAAGCAAACTAGGGAAGTTAAGTGTGGCCAAGACAATGGGAGCAAACATTGAACTGATGGAAGAAGAGAGTGATATGGATGGCTGGCAGCTTGTTTGTAGTGGAGCCCTGGTGAACCAGCGAAGTGTGGTTGTAGCTGCCCACTGTGTTACGGAGCTGGGGAAATTATATCCACTTGACAGCCAAAATCAGGGTAGTGCTTGGCAAACAATATCGCAGTGATCTGAGATTGACCAAGGGCCTACAGCGATAACAGGTCAGTTTGAAAGAATAGTAATACTCAGAAGTTTGGAAACACCTACACTCTAAAAAAAATGATTCAGGGGACCAGTTACCACAACTTAAATAAAAGCATGGTTTCAAGTTAAAAATTCTAATTTAATCATTTAATTAAACCTTTTAAGTTGCCAACAATATTTTGGTGAGTTCAGACATAATAATGTTGATCATTACATTAACTTAATATTGTGGATAATTTAAACACAAATTTCTGCATTAAGCTGTAGTAACAAAATTGTCTTGTTACTTTGGAAATTGGGTAGTGGATTTCTAGTGTCCAGCATGCTTTGCATAGGACTGGATAAGGAGAATAAATGTCAAAATGAAGTGTTATTTTATGTGGTTTTTAGTGATGGGAAAGACATGTTAGTGTTTAATGCTCTTATGTTTGACATTTAAAAAAAGCTTCTGTTGCATTGAAGTTTTTGTGGTTGCCATTGTGCTGAAGAGTAGACCATGTGAAGGTAAACACTACATTGACTCTATTAGCAATGACTGTGCTAATGCCAGTCACATAGTAACATCTTACTAGTTCATTAATGAATCAGTTACATTTAGCATGTGCTATGATAGCCATGGATTTGAACTGAAAAAAGATCATATAAATTGGTTCCATGCCCACAAATCCATTAGTTGGAGCAACTTAATGTATTGTTTTTTTTTTTTTTTTTTTTTTTTTGAGTAATCAGCTTAAAAAGATGTGTTTATTTTACAAATTATTGAGTTGTTCTAAATCTATGTATTACAAGCCACAGCCATATCACCCTGCAGCCCAAGAATGGTTGCCCACTGAAGCTAAGCAGGGCTGAGCCTGGTCAGTACCTGGATGGGAGACCTCCTGGGAAAACTAGGTTGCTGTTGGGAGAGGTGTTAGTGAGGCCAGCAGGGGGTGCTCACCCTGTGGTCTGTGTGGATCCTAGCGCCCCAGTGTAGTGACGGGAACACTATACTGTCAAGAAGCACCGTCTTTCGGATGAGACGTTAAACCGAGGTCCTGACTCTCTGTGGTCATTAAAAATCCCATGGCACTTCTCATAAAGAGTAGGGGTGTAACCCCGGTGTCCTGGCCAAATTGCCCCCCAGGCCTTTGTCAATCAATAGCCTCCTAATAATCCCCAACCACTTGATTGGCTCTGTCTCTCTCTCCTCTCCACCTGTAGCTGGTGTGTGGTGAGTGCACTGGCGCCATTGTCCTGTGGCTGCCGTTGCATCATCCAAGTGGATGCTGCACACTGGTGGTAGTTGAGGAGAGACCCCCCACATGATTGTAAAGCGCTTTGGGAGTACAACAATACACAATAAAGCGCTCTATAAATGCATCATTCATTCATTCATGTAGTTTGTTGGTTGAACATAATTTCATTAGAAGTTGTTGTAACTCATAGAAATTGATGCCAACTGTTGAGTCATTTTTTATTTTATTTATTTTTTGTGTGTTTTGAGTTAACAATTTATTTTAAATGTGCTCATTCTTTATTATTTCCATTTTGCAAGACATTAAGACTCAGTATTTTTTCTTAGTGCCTGGCAGATTCTCCCCCCACTTGTTTCTTACTTGTTTATACTTAAAAGAAGTGAAAAAGTGTAGTGCCTAATCAGTTTAGGCACAACACCACCTACTGGTCAAACAGTAAAAGAATAGCTATTTTCTATAGCTATTTTAACATCTGAATAGAATGGCCTAAAACCACCATGAGAGCAGTCTTTTAAGATGCCTTGGGGTACCCCTTGTCAAGTTCTGAGAATGATCCCCAGTGTTCTCTTATGAGTGGATTTCAATTTTGTCAAAGGATTGGAAAATCATTATGAAATTTAGTATGTCATCTGTACCCTGAAGGTAACTGTAAAAATTGGGGCCAGCACCATATTTCCATAATTTTCAAAACAAAATGATTACAAGCTATTCCTGCAGTAACCGTTCTTGTGTAATAGTTCAACAAGTATGATAGCAAGAAGTACTGTAAAAATTGACAGCAAAAAGTGAGAGTGATTATCTTTGCAACGCTTTGGGGTACTGACATAAAACAATATTTACACATTTAGTTTTTTGTATATCCTGTTCTGTCCAAACTATGACCCTCTGGTGCTGGATTCAGATGTGGCTGTATTGAAGCTCTTGGACAAGGCTCATATGGGAGAATATGTGCTACTGATCTGCCTACCAGATGCTCATGATACAATAGAAGACTCCAGACAAAGGATGGTGACAGGCTGGTCCCTCTTACTTGACCAGAAGGCTGGAGTTGCTGAGAAAGCATGTGTGGGTCATGTGATTCTGGGGGATATTGTTCAGTGTGAGCAGCAATATGCCAATTATGGTGTTCCTATCAGTGTGTCTGAAAACATGCTGTGTGGGCGACAAGGTTCTGGCGCTGAAAAGTCAAACATTTGCCCTGCTGACACTGGAGGGATTCTTATTTTGCCACCAGTCTCCTCAGGCTCCCATCTGACACCTCCACATGGACAGGGCTCACAGGAGTGGAAACTTTTAGGGTTGGTCAGTTTTGGATATGATTCTTTAAACTGCAACCCAGAGCTTTTCACCGTGTACACTCATGTTGCTAATTTTGTCAGCTTTATAGAGGAAAATATGACATAGGCTGACATACAATATTACATCTTATCTTTGTCTCATTCTTATTATGTCATTTGTTCCATTATAATACTGCATTAATGTACAGGTTAAAACCCAGCTAAGAATCATAACTGGATATGGACTGCAGCAATGTTTTCTCTGATGAGGAAAGGAAAATCTGAAAGGAAAATAACATCAAACCAATCAAATACTTCAACATTTAGTGTGTAAAATATTTTTTTTTGGTTGTTGTTGTTGTTTCTTCAATGACAACATTGTGAGACTTCAGTGTGAGGAATGAATTGCAAGATGCAAGATGAAAGTCACCTGAGAGGAAGCAAAGTCTTGCCTGTGAATACCTGCAATGTTTACAGAAGATTTATTGCCTAAATGGTTCTAAAGGTAGACTGCCAAACAATACTTTGAGTTCACACTTTCATATGATACGCACCCAACAAAGTGAGATAAAGGTAAACATGTCTTCTTGTGAGGTCCATGATGAAGGGCTTGAGCATGAGACTTTTTTACTTCATGCTAACAAGCATTTTGTAAAAATATAAAGCCATTTCTAAGAAATAAATACACTAACTTTTTTCTAACAACAATTTTAATTTATTGGACCTATATTTAGGAAATCTTCATGTGTCTGCGCCAGGGGCGTAGCACCAAATTTTGGGCCCTGGGTACAAACCATCTTGCTGGGCCCCCGTACCAAATACCATAGTAATACCAATGGCCTAAGTCTCTCATTCTCTTCTCTTTCCTCGTCAGCTCTGTCCTCCTGCTCCTGACTACCTTCATCACATTCTTCACTTTCCCTCTCATCACTTATATGAATATCAACCTCATCTTCTATTTCTGCCTCTGCTACAAGAGGAAATAAGCAAAATGGGTACATTGTTATTGTACACATTTAAACTTTAAACTGTAATTAGTAAAAGAAGATATTTTGAAGAAAGTCGGTAACCAAACGACTGATGGACCCCATTGACTTCAATAGTAGGAAAAAAAAATACTATGGAAGTCAATGGGGACCAGCAACTGTTTAATTACCAACCTTCTTTAAAATATCTTCTTTTGTGTTTAGCAGAAGAAAGGAAATCATACAGGGTTTGGAACAACTTGAGGGAGAGTAAATGATGACAGAATTTTTATTTTTGGGTGAACTATCCCTTTAAAGTTTAAATGTGTACAATAACAATGTAACCATTTTGCTTATTTCCTTTTAACACTTAATTACTAATTACTAAGTGTTAAAACAGGCAATTCCGCTAAAAGCTCGCCTTGTCTCACTGTCACATCCACCTCACTGTCACTGCTTTCACCTGGCCATGATGAGAGGCCTGCTGCTGCAGGGTCTGAAACTGAAATATATGGCTTCAAATGATTGCTAAAATATCCTTTATTGTCACAATACCTTTTTTAAAGTGTAGGCTAAGTACAAGTTAATTGCTGATAGCTCCAGGCGCTAACGATCTGTGTTTTCGCGGGTGAAACTGAGAATCAATCCTGTAGATTTTTTGCACAATGGAGGGAACGATCTACAGTGTGTTAGATTTTGACATGTAAAATCTGACTCTGGGGGGAGAACTGCAGCAGAAGAGGAGACCAGCTGCGCAGCTGCCTGGAGTGGCAGTGTGTTGAGCTCCCAGCTCCGCCTCCATCTGCTTCTCACTCCCTGTTATTTACCCAGAAATATTGTTTGCTCGCTATGTTGGGTGTGATACTATAAAGTATTGGTATATTATTCAAATAGAGTACGAACATAAATGTATGCTATTCTACCTGGAGTAGATATTTATGTTAAAAACAATGTCAATGCTCGATGATGCATTTGGAGCTCACCTTTCTTTTCAAAAAACTGAGTGAGCAACTGCTTGCCCTCATTTGCCTTTATCTCTTTAATCTTCTTTTAATTTTTTCGTTTTTGAGCCCCTGATTTTCCTTAAGGAAAGACATGACTCTTCCCCTGTCTTCCTAGTTCATATCACGGCTAACTCCAGCTCCTGTCTCATTAACTGATTCACCGCAGGTCCGCAGCAGAAGCACCTGACCTGCGGGTCGTACCATTTACATTGATTCGAGAGGGGTGGTGGGGCCCTTGTAAACAGTGTGCTGCACAGCATGAAAATTACTTTTCTTTATACCAAACCAGTGCCTAACTACAAGTTTAGTTTTGCACAGGCACTTTTTTATTTGTACATAAATGCCTATACAAATGTTAGTGCATGTATATGTATGTATAGAAAACTGACTTCTAAGGGCCCCCCCCCTGCCTCGGGCCCTGGGTACTCGGTACCCTTAACCCCCCCAGTCCGACGCCCCTGGTCTGCGCTGTCATCTATTGTTGACCATATCTGTTGTAAAGAACTAAAAAATATATTTATTAAAAAAAACTACTAAAAACATTCTGTCTTCAAGACTACATACAAACACACTACAGACATGTTACAGAGCAGTGTTCGTGTTGGAGCTGGGTTGTAACTGAACTCTGCAGAAGGTAGTTCTCTAGGAACAGGGCTACATACCCCTGGGGTAGAGGCTGCTCTCTTTCTTTCTAGCATGAAACATAAGACAAGGGTTACAGAGCATTTATAAAAGAGATTCCACAGACAAGTGTAAATGGGTGACAAGAAGTACTTGTAGAAGCTTCTGTAGAAAAGATGGAGGATGCTCTAGAATTCAATGTAATACAAGTGTAAATCCCTCTCACTACAATCAACAAAAAAATAGAAAACACATACAAGTGGAGGATGCTCTAGAATTCAATGTAGTATTTTTTTTATTGTGGTTGTATCTCTTTATTAGTGCTATTGGATCTTAGTGCTGCGTTCGACACTACTGACTACAACATTCTTTTGAATAAACTAGAAAACTTTGTTGGCATTAATGGAAGTGCTTAAGCATGGTTCAGATTGTACTTATATAACCACCGTCAGTTCGTAGCAGTGAATGAAGAGGTATCATATCGATCAAAAGTGCAGTATGGAGTACCTCAAGGCTCAGTATTAGGGCTGTTACTCTTCATGCTTTACGTTACCCTTGGGAGATATCCTCAGGAAACATGGTGTTAGCTTTCACTGTTATGCTGATGACTCAGCCCTATATTTCTTCACGGCCCAGTAAAACATACCAATTTGAAAAACTAACGGAATGCATAGTCAATATAAAAAAAATGGATGACGAGCAATTTCTTACTGCTAAATTCTGAAAAAACAGAGGTTTTAATTGTAGGACCTAAAATCTCTGCATGCAATAACCTAGAACACTGTCTAAGACTTGATGGCTGCTCTGTCAATTCTTCGTCATCAGTTAGGAACCTAGGTCTGCTATTTGATAGCAATCTTTTCTTAGAAAGCCATATTTCTAGCATTTGTAAAACTGTATTTTCCATCTCAAAAATATATCTAAATTATGACCTATGCTCTCAATGTCAAATGCAGAAATGTTAATCCATGTGTTTATGACATCAAGGTTAGATTATTGTAATGCTTTATTGGGTGGCTGTTCTGCACGCTTAATAAACAAACTCCAGCTGGTCCAAAATGCAGCAGTTAGAGTTCTTACTAGAACCAGGAAGTATGACCATATTAGCCCGGTTCTGTCAACACTGCACTGGCTACCTATTAAACACTGTATAGATTTTAAAATCTTGCTAATTACTTATAAAGCCGTGAATGGTTTAGAACCTCAGTATTTGAACGAGCTCCTATTACATTATAGTCATCCACGTCCGCTGCGTTCTCAAAACTCTGGCAATTTGATAATACCTAGAATATCAAAATCTACTGCGGGCAGCAGATCCTTTTTCAATTTAGTGCCCAAACTCTGGAATAACCTACCTAACATAGTTCGGGAGGCAGACACAAGCTGTCAGTTTAAATCTAGATTAAAGACCCATCTCTTTAACCTGGCTTACACATAACACACTAACACATTTCTAATATTCAAATCTGTTAAAGGATTTTTAATCTGCCTTAATTAGGTCAACCAGAACCAGGAACACTTCCCATAACACCCGATGTACTTGCTAAATTGTTAGAAGAATGTCATCTATGGTAATATTAGTTGTTTTTCTTTTATTCCGAGGTCACCGTAGCTAGCAGATCCAGTCTGTATCCAGATCAGATGGTCACTGCAGTCACCCAGATCCAGTACATATCCAGACCAGATGGTGGATCAGCGCCTAGAGAGGACCTCTACAGCCTTGAAAGTCAGCGGAGACCCAGAGACAGATCCCCAGTAAAGACCTCGCCTCAGACAGCCACAGGGACAAGACCACAGGAACCAGTTGAGTCCTCTGCACAATGTGACTTTGCTGCAGCCTGGAATTAAACTGGTTTCGTCTGGCCAGAGGAGAACTGGCCCCCTGACTGAGCCTGGTTTCTCCCAAGGTTTTTTCTCCAATCTGTCATCGATGGAGTTTTGGTTCCTTGCTGCTGTCGCCTCTGGCTTGCTTAGTTGGGGACACTTCATTTATTTCATTTTCAGGTACTATTTAAACTGAACTGAGCTGGACAATGACATCACTAAATTCAATGATGAACTGCCTTTAACTGAAAAAATTAGTGTTAACTATTCTCAGTTTGCATTATTGACACACTATTTCCATAATTAATGCTGTAAAGTTGCTTTGACAAAATCTGTATTGATAAAAACGTTATATAAATAAAGGTGACTTGACTTGACTTGACTTGACTATTTTGCACATCTTGATCCTAAGCTTTCAAAAATGGTTTTGTCCCCTCAAAGGCTAAACACAGATATGGAGATGGTTTGGATTCAGGTAGGCTCCAGGGATCCTCCTTGAGGAGCTTTTATAGCACTGTAAAGCACTACCTCCCAGGCCAATTTGGCGGAACTACCATACTAGCAGCAGCCTATTGTGTCTGTGAAAGACTCTTTTGGCACTTTTCCACTGAATGGTACGGCACCGTATGGCTCGGTACGGTTCACTAATGGGGGGTTTTCCACTGGGTACAGTACTTGGTTCCTGGTAATTTTTTTAGTTCCACCTCGGTTGAGGTTTCAAGTGAAATGTACCGTTACCAAAATGTGACGTGTAAACACTGCTGATCACGGATTGGCCGGAGAGAATCGTCACTACCTGCGTCAATGAGCTTGCGACACAAACAGAACTGCTAGATTTAAATCAGCACAGCCAGCGAAGGACCGAACGCAAATGTTTTGAACAAGCGCACCTTTTATTAACAACCAAAAAGTTTAATTGTCTGTTGCGGAAGTACAGACGTTTCTCTCATCGATAGCAGAGGAGCGGATCCAGCAAGAGCTTGATGGGGTGGAATGAAAAAGGTTTTTTTAGGAGTCACTGCAGTAGAGGCGGCACAACTATAATGACGTGAATAATCTCGCCCACTCTAAAGTGATACTAAACTGCAGTGGAAACGTGAACCGTGCAGAGCCAAGCCGTGCCGTACCATACTGAGCTATGCCGAGCTAAGATTAAAGGAGTCGGAAGAAAGACATAGAGTAACAGGTCTGGCCAGGTGTTAATTGACTATCTTGACACAATGGGATGTATTCCTATTAGGTCCTACTCCTATCCTATTAGGGAGAACCAGAGGGGGCAGTAGGTTGACAATGTTGAAGTAAAGAGGTCAAACCATTGCCATAGCATCTCTGCCATTTCCAGATTGAGTCACCACTCCCCTGATGGAGGTCTGTGGCATGACAAGAAATATGCTACCACTTTGGACAACGCAATACTCTGGTGCTTTGAGGGTGAAATTAGCATAGAATATGCACCGCCTGAGGATCAGATGTCGATTGCAGCATCAGGGGATGGGCTATCGGCCTCTGAGGATAAGGATTCAGTGGAGCTGCCCCCCACGGGTGTTGTCGCTGCTGCCAAATCTGACCCAGAGCTCTCTGCCATGCTTGCCCGGGCAGCCATGAGCATTGGGCTGGGGGTGACTACACTGGTCAGCCTTGAGCACTCGTGGCTGGATGATTGGTTTCTCTGTGCGGAGCGCGGATCACAACCGTGTCCTGCTCTGGTTCCTTTCTTCCCAGAGTTGCATGAAGAGGTGACGAAGTTGTGAATGGCCCCTTTTACAGCCAGAAGCCGGTCATCTCCCTCTTCCATTCTCACCACCCTCGATGGCGGGGCAGCCAGGTGGTACATAGACATACCCCAGGTGGAGAGAGCGTTTGCGGTGCACTTGTGCCCGCAAAACGCCGCCACTTGGAGGAATTGTCCACGTCTGCCATCCAAGGCCTGTAAGCTGTTGCCGGCTCTCGCTGCCAAAGCTTACAGTGTTGTGGGCCAAGCTGCCTCTGCCCTGCATGCCATGGCTATCCTGCAGGTACATCAAGCCATGGCGCTAAAAGCAATGCACAAGGGTGGTACCAACCCGAGGTTGATGCAGGAGCTGCGCACGGCGACTGACTTCGCCTTACGGGCGACGAAGGTCATGGCGCGGTCCCTAGGGAAGGCAATGTCCACGTTAGTGGTCCAGGAGCACCATCTCTGGCTAAACCTGGCTGAGATGAGAGACAAAGCTCGCTTTCTCGATGCTCACCTTCCCCTGTCTCCATACCAAAACCACTCCCAACCATCATGCCCCGATGTGATCCTCCAGCTGCCACCATTCCGTCGCAGGCAGCGCCTCAGCCTGCTCGTCACCGTGGGCGCCCCCCTGCGTCCTCCACACCGGCTCTGCCCCACGCTGAGAGTTCATCGAGGTCGGCACGTCGAGCCCCGCGCAGGAAAGCGGTGCTCTCTGTGTCACATTCGGCCGCAAAATCATCTAAGAAGACGACAAAGTGGCCCTGACACGGGCAACTAGGAGATGTGGGAGACCGCACTTCAGGAGCTGGCGGAGACAGCGCCACTCCTTCCCCCGGAGGAGGGCTGGGTGAAGAATCTTCAGTTTTCTTTTCTTTATGTTCTGCCGCTGGTCCAATGGCTAGTGGTACCCACATTTTCAATAAAAGAGCAATTTCCCTTTCCTCCAAGTTGCAAGGCTCGTGCGTTGACAATGAGCAATGCACTGCCTCCTTATTCTCACCCACGACGCCCCCTTTCGCCAGTGGCCAAGAGGTCGCGGTTAGGAGACACAACGCCTCTCCACACATCTCTGGCCAGTTCCTCCGGGAATACAGGGAGTTTTGCAGTGATGACTCAGAATGTGATGCTTTCAGGGCCATCCAACACAACTCCCCATCGCTGCACCACTGCGGGTACGTCAACTGGCTCTTTGGTGCCACTTGTACGGAGCTTGGGGGCATGGCTTGCGCTGCCCAACCCGTCGTGTTGCCTCATTCGGACGGTTCGTCTCGGTTCAGTTTGCCCCGGCGACCTCCCAAGTTCAATGGCATTCTCGAGACCATAGTGACAGTCCGGGACGCCTCTGTCTTGCTTGAGGAGATTGCTGTCCTGTTGGTGAAGGATGCAATCGAGCCGTTCCCTCCAGCCAAGATGAGGAGCAGGTTTTACAGCCCTTACTTCATCGTACCCAAGAAAAGGGGTGGCCTTCGACCTATCCTGGATCAGCGAGTCTTGAATCGGGCCCTGCACAAGCTCCCATTCAAGATGTTGATGCAGAAATATATTATCAGATGTGTTCAAGCCCAGGATTGGTTTGCAGCGATGGACCTGAATGAGGCGTACTTTCATGTCTCGATCCTCCCTCGCCACAGACCATTTCTGCGGTTTGCGTTCGAGGGTCGGGCATGGCAGTACAAGGTCCTCCCCTTCGGGCTCTCCCTGTCCCCCTGTGTCTTCACGAAGGTTGCAGAGGGCACCCTTGCCCCACTTTGGGAAGTGGACATCAGGATCCTTAACTATCTCGACGACTGGCTCATCATGGCCCAGACCCGAGAGGAGTTGTGCGATCACAGGGACCTGGTGCTTCGGCACCTCAGTCAGTTGGGGCTTCAGGTCAACCGAGAGAAGAGCAAGCTCTCCCCTGGCAGATAATCTCTTATCTCGGTATGAAGGCAGGACAGTCGTACCACTGAAACTTTTTCAGAGGCTCCTGGGGCATATGGCATCCGCAGCCACAGTCACGCCGCTCGGATTGCTTCATATGAGACCACTTCAGCACTGGTTACACTCTCGAGTCCCAAGATGGGCATGGCGCCGCAGTACACATCGTGTCACCATCACACTGATGTGTCGCCGCCTATTCAGCCCTTGGTCGGCCCTTGCCTTTCTACGGGCCGGGGTGCCCTTAGAACAAGTGTCCCGGCATGTTGTTGTCACGACAGATGCCTCCAACACGGGCTGGGGCGCGACGTGCAACCGGCAGGCAGCTTCATGGTCCTGGACAGGACCACGACTGCTTTGGGACATCAACTGTCTGGACTTGCTGGCAGTGCATCTAGGTTTACGCCGGTTTCACCCGCTGTTACTAGACAAGCACGTGTTGGTCCGCACGGACAACAATGTGGCTGTTTCGTACTTCAACCGACAAGGGGGTCTACGATCACGTCACATGTCTCAACTCGCCCGCCATCTCCTCCTCTGGAGTCAGACGCGCTGAAGTTCCTGCGTGCTGTCCACATTCCGGAGGAGCTCAATCGTGCAGCCGACACGTTCTCACGACAGCTCACGTTTTTGAAGAGTTCATCAAACAACTGTGGTAAGTCAGAATCATTCTTCAATCACAGTGAGTAATGGCTTCTTCTCTGGTTATTGTCACTTGCACTGCTTGCCACATATTTAGAGTGGCCTTCTCTGACAGTGGCGAGGGATTCTTCTGTCCTCATGTATGAGGCCATGAGGCTGACAGTATGTATAGCTCTCGATGGTGCCGCACATGGCTGCTTCAGTGCTTGGCTCTCCAGTGTTTGTACTGTTTTTGTTCGTTTTTCCTGTTTTTTGTTTAATATAGTCTGCGCTCAAGCACATGCATTAAGTTTGCCACAAAGCACAGGCAGAAGTAGCCTAATAATTGTGAAAAATTGTGAAAAACAAGGAATTTGTTTATTAATAAACAAATGTTTTCTTGTCGGCTGCAATATGAAATTCACAGTGCTGACTCTCATCTCCACAGTATACTGTATGCGCCTTTAAACAAAAATGTAACCTTCACAGATTACATAATGCTTTCGCTTTGAATTGATTCATTTAAAAGTAGACATTTCAAGCTTTCTGTAGATATATTTCTCATGTATGTGAGACACCCCAATTTTAAGTTAATTCATTATTAGGAAAAAATTAAAGTGATCGAGAGGGCGCCTCCCTGTCATGCATGCGCATTAATAATTTTTGCACAAACACTTGAATATGAATAATAATTCACATTTTGCATATGCATTACAAAGTAAATAATTTTTACATGCAATTATCCAAAATAAAACCAAACAAGATTTGAAATGAAGATAAAATATGTAGACAACTAAGAATAAATGCTGCGCATGCATTTAGCATCAAGCGCGCTGCACAAATCATGCACTCTGATATTTTACACACCTGCATTTAAATGCGGCTGCAATTAATTAATTAATTAATTTTATTTTTTACTTTACTTAAATTATATGAAAGCAAGCAAAGATGGCTCCCTTTAAAATCACTGAAGTTGTCTATTAATGAAGCTCTTATTTACATTGTGTGTATTTTGTTGATTATAATGAGAGAACTTTTGTTTAAACGTGAGGACGATTTATTAATCAGTCCATTCTTTAGAGTTTCAATGATTTAGCTAAATCGTGCAGGTTTAATTTATTTGTTTCTTGTTTTAATTAGGCCTAAATAATGGGAGCGAAATTATACAGTGCCTCACGTTTTACTAAAATATAGAAAATAATTTATAAAACACGCAACAATTTCTTAATCAGTGTACAGACAGATATCTATTTCCCAAGAAATAAAGGACAGGTAACAAATAACAAAGTAGTGCGTGACAAAAATGCATGCTGTTTTATTGAAGGAATTTTAAAATATAAATTAAAATATAGGCCTAATATGTGAGAATATTGACATTTTGCATATAAATCCATGCAACACAGCACACCAAAAAAATGTGTCAAATCTAAAATATATTCAAAGTAAACCACAATTTCTTTAGAATAATATAACACATAATTCATATTATATAAATAATACTGCACATCCTAAATGTGTCAAATCTAAAATATGGTGTAATACTGTGCAGCTCAAAGAAAATATAAGCACAGGCTCATAGGCTTGACATTTATCCTGCTTGAATTTGTTCTAAGAAAAGCACATAACTTCATAAGTACTAAACTTTCATCTGTGAATATTAAATATTTTAACCACAGTGTTTTTCTTTCATTTTCCCCGACTGCAGCCGTCAAATGTAACACATCGGAGAGGCAAAGCTGATGGCTATTTGCAAAAATGTGCTTTGATTCGCTTGTTTGATAACTTTTGGTAAAAGCGCCACTCAGCAGTCAAAAGCTGCAAATGCACTTTGCAGACGCACCATCATTATCACCATCAACCTACTTTACCACCAACACAACCTCTAATATAGTCCAGTATTGAACTGTTGAAGTTAAAGTGCAGTGTGTGGCATAACATAATGTGGGAGTATGCTGTAGGGTGCTGTAGGGTGTATTAGTTTAGACTGTTCATTAGTCTGATAGCCTGAAGGAAAAAGCTATCCCCCAGTCGGCTAGTGCAGGATCGGATGCTGCGGAGACGTCTTCCTGAGGGCAACAGCAGTCTGTGGGACGGGTGGCTGGAGTCACTGATGATCCTCTGGGCTTGTGTGTAGATGTCCTGGAGGGAGAGAAGCTCACCTCCAACAATGTGGTGGGCAGTTCGCATGACCCTTTGCAGAGCTTTGCGGTTGCCAGTGGTGCTGTTTCCAAACCAGGCAGTGACCGTCAAGATGCTCTCTATAGTGCAGGTGTAGAATGTTCTGAGGATGCTGGGGCTCATTCCAAACTTCCTCAGCCGTCTCAGGAAGAAGAGGCGTTGATGTGGCTTCTTCAGCACTGCATCAGTGTGTGTAGACCAGGTGAGTTCCCCACTGATGTTAACGTTGAGGAACTTAAAGCTGTTTACCTGCTCCACAGGTGTCTTGTTGATGGGTGTGTGTTCTCTGCTCTGTCTTCTGAAATCCACCACCAGCTCCTTGGTCTTGTCGATGTTGAGTGAGAGATGGTCCTCCTGACACCATTTAGTCAGGGTGGTCACCTCCTCTCTGTAGGCCATCTCATCATTGTTGGTGATCAGGCCTATCACCGTTGTGTCGTCAGCGAATTTGATGATGACGTTGGAGCTATGTGTGGATGTACAGTCATGTGTGTACAGGGAGTACAGGAGCACTAGTGTTGAGGGTCAGCAGGAATGAAGTGTTATTGCCCATTCTGATAACCTGACTTTTGCCTGTCAGGAAGTCCAGGATCCAGCTGCACAGAGATCTGTTTAGTCTCAGAGTCTGAAGAACAGTTCCTGCGATATGCAAATTGTAGTGGATCTAGTAAGGCAGGCAGCACAGAGCAGATGTAGTCTCTGACGAGTCTCTGAAAACACTTGCTGAATGAGCTGTGAAAACTCCGGCTAGTTGGAATGCACATGCTTGGAGTACACGGCCTGGGATGACATCAGGACCCTCAGCCTTGTGGATATTCACCCAATGGAAGGTTTGGGTTACATCCCCAACAGAGATGGAGAGTGCACTCACCTCTTCTGCAGCAGCCGCGGAAGCACTCTCTGTGTGGGCGGTGTTGTGAGCCTCAAAACGAGCATAAAATTTATTAAGCTCATCCAGTAGAGAGGCGGCAATGTTCACAGTAGCTGGTTTATTCCTTTTAAAATCTGTGATGTTATTGATGCCCTGCCACATGCTTCTTGCATCGTTGGTGTTGAATTGTTCTTCAACTTTGTTTTAACATTGTCTTTTTGCGCCTTTGATAGATTTCCTGAGATCGTAACTGGTATGTTTGCGATCATCAGTGTTTCCGGATTTAAAAGCGGATGTCTGTGCTGACAAGGCTGCTCGAACATCGCTATTAATCCATGGTTTTTGGATGGGGTAGATGTGGATTGTTTTTGTCGGCACTACATCTTCTACACACTTCCTGATGAAACAAGTTATAGTTTCTGAGTACGCCACTATGTCGTCATCAGACGCTGCCCGGAACATGTCCCAGTCCATGTGATCAAAACAGTCCTGTAGTATAGTGTCTGATTTGTCTGACCAGCATCTGGGTACACGGCTTCCTGCTCACTGATATTCCCATACAGTTCCTTGAGCGCCTGGTCTGTGTTGCTTGAGGGGTAATTTAAACAGCTGTGATAATGACCGCTGTAAATTCCCTACGTAGCCAGAATGGTCGACACAGAAGCATATGAAATTCCAGATCAGGGGAGCAGAAGAATTTATAAGAATGCAGGTTCCTTTCATCACACCACAAGTTGTTGATAAAGAAACAAACGCCCCCACCTTTGCTTTTCCCTGTGAGCTCTTTTGTTCTGTCGGAGCGGTGCACGGAGAACCCCATAAGCTTGATGGCTGAGTCTGGAACCGCTGCAGACATCCAGGTTTCTGTGAGGCAAATAATGCAGCAGTCCCTTGTTTCTCATTGGTATGATATACATGCCCGCAGTTCACAGAGTTTGTTGTTCAGTGACTGAACGTTAGCCAGCAAAATGTTTGGGAGAGGAGGTCGGAGGGGACAACGTCTGAGTCTGACAAGGACGCCGGCTCTCTTCCCCCTTTCCTCGGTCGCAACCATGCAGCCCAGACAAAGGGCTCTGATGCGGTGTTTGTAAACAAAGCGCCGGCGTTCAAGAACTCAAAGTCCGGACTGCGTTACGCGAATAAGGAACCTATGTTTAAAAGCGTGTGTCTGTCATAGACAGTTATACATACAACATCCAACACGTAGGACAAAAAAAAAAACAAGTAACACAAATGAAAAACTGCAAAGTTTACTCGGAGCTAAACCATTTAGGGATTTATAAGTAATTAGCAAGATTTTAAAATGTACAGTATACAGTGTTTAATAGGGAGCCAATGTAGAGTTGACAGAATGAGGCTAATATGACCATACTTCCTGGTTCTAGTAAAAACTCTAGCTGCTTCATTTTGGACCATCTGTAGTTTGTTTGTTAAGCACACAGAGCAACCACCCATCAGAATTAACTTTTCTGCATTTGACATTGAGAGCATAGCATGAATTAACTTTTCTGCATTTGACATTGAGAGCATAGGTCATAATTTAGATACATTTAAATTAGATAAATGCTAGAAATGTGACTTTCAAAGGAAATATTCTATCAAATAGCACAGCTAGGTTCCTAACTGATGACGAAGAATTGACAGCACAGCCTTCAAGTGTTAGACAGTGTTCTAGAATATTACATGCAGAGGTTTTTGGTCCAATAATTAAAACCTATGTTTTTTTTTTTTTTAGAATTTAGCAGTAAGAAATTACTAATCATCCAGGGTTTTTTTATATCAGCTATGCATTCCGTTAAATTTGCGAATTGGTGTGTTTCATTGGGCTGTGAAGAAATATAGAGCTGAGTGTCATCACCATAGCAGTGAAAGCTAACACCATGTTTCTTGATGATCTCTCCCAAGGGTAACATGTAAAGTGTGAAAAGCAAGGGTCCTAGAACTGAGCTTTGTGGTACTCCATACTGCACTTGTGAATGATATGATACCTCTTCATTCACTGTTACGAATTAATGACAGTCAGATAAGTATGATTTGGACTGATAAGACAAAGATCTGTATATATAATCATATATAATCATCCACACTCATCCTGGTT
The DNA here is from genome assembly GCF_018340385.1 of Cyprinus carpio. Taxonomy (NCBI): domain Eukaryota; kingdom Metazoa; phylum Chordata; class Actinopteri; order Cypriniformes; family Cyprinidae; genus Cyprinus; species Cyprinus carpio. Next base: position 19,986,952 of record NC_056596.1, on the reverse strand, counting down.
GACACAACAATCAGCTGGACAATCATCTATCTCAGTTCAGTTCTCTTCAAATAGAGCATCTTTCAAACCCCGGCTAAGCAACCCAAAAGGCGACAGTGAAATCTCTATCTCAGGTGACAGAACTGGAGAAAAAAAAACTTTGGGAGAAGTGACAGAAATGGAGAAAAAAAAACTTTGGGAGAAACCAGGCTCAGTCAGGAGGTCAGTTCTCATCTGGCCAGATGAAACCAGCATGATGCGGTTTAATTCCAAGCTACAACGCAAGTCAGATTTAGCAGAGAACTCATCTGGTTCTCGTGGTCTTGTGCCGATGGCGAGGTCTTCGCCTGTCTCTAGGGCTCGTCTAGTTGACATGGTCTCTGCTGACAACTGAGGGCTATAGAGGTCATCTCTAGGTGCTGATCCACCATCTGGACTGGATATGGACTGGATCCAGATGACTGTAGTGACCATTTGATCTGGATACGTACTGGAGAAGTACATAAGGTGCTATGGGGAGTGTTCCAGGTTTCAATTGACCCTATTTGTGCAGCCTATCAATCGTTCAATAGTGCAAATACATAAGAGAAGTATGATTTGAACTGGGTGTGCCTCACAAGTCTTGAAAAGTGAAGCTGCAGGCTCTTTGATTGCCCCCTGGTTACTGGCTGCAGTACAGGTCATAAACCCTGCCCTCTCCATGTAAACGAACGGGACTTTTATGGTAGTTGTTAACATGCTGATATATGTTAAATTGTTCGTTTTTGTGATAAGTTTGAATTAAGCTAGTAATTTGATGCTATAAAACAGGGCGTGTCGTTATGGTTGATTGGGTCTGCAGGAGTTTGGCTGGGATTTTGATACTGCAGCTCCAACTCACGACACCACTGTGTAGACTCTAGCGGAAGGAAGTGGAGACGCGTAATTTTTTTTTACAGTCTGTGATTTGAACCATGACAATGCAATTCCACTAATGCCATCCTAATTTTCTAGTCTATTCAAAAGAATGTTGTGGTCAATATTGTCAAATGCAGCACTAATATCCAGTGGCACTAATAGCGAGATACAACCACGGTCAGATGATAAGAGCAGGTCATTTGTACCTTTGATGAGAGCAGTCTCAGTGCTATTATACGGTATAAATCCTGACTGAAAATCCTCAAGATACCATTTTTCTCTAAGAAAACACATAGTTGTGAGGAGAATCCCTTTTCTAGTAACGGAAAAGGGAGATTTGAGATCTGTCTGAAATTAACTAATTTTCCTGAATAATTTAATTCAATTCAATTCAAGTTTATTTGTATAGCGCTTTTTACGATACAAATCATTGCAAAGCAACTTTACAGAAAATTAAGTTTCTACATATTTAGTAGTAGCTTATCAGTGATGACTGTCAGTTTATGTGCATACGGCAGAAATGTTCAGGAAAATCAATAAAAGACGTAAACAAACAGACGATTAACACTATTTACAGCAATTGAATAAAGTTGTTTTTTAATGAGAGGCTTAATAACAGCTTGTTTGAATGTTTTGGATATATCCTAATGACAAATATTAAATAATAAAATATATAAGATGATATAGGGTCTAAAGAAGCACCACTTTTAGTAGCTTAGATTGTATAGGGTCTAACATACGTTGTTGTTTTTTAGATGATTTAATATGTTTATACAATTCTTCCTCTACTATAGCAATGAATGAGTGGAATTGTTCCTCAGGGGATCTATAGTGCATTATCTGAAGTGATACTGTAGTTGATAGCTGCATGGTTATAATTTTATCTCTAATAAAATCGATCTTGAAATTAAATAAGTTCATTATGTCATTACTGCTGTGCTGTTGGGAAATGTCTGTGCCTGCTGAAGCTTTATTTTTCGTTAATGTAGCCATGGTATTAAATAAATACCTGGGGTTGTGTTTGTTATCTTCCAAAAGAGATGGAAAGTTAACAGATCTAGCAGTTTTTAAGCTTTTATGTAAGTAGAAGAACTTAACTTCGTGCAATTTGAAATACTTCTAGTTTTGTTTTTCTTCCAGTTGCACTCCATTTTCTGGGCTGCTCTCTTTAGGGTGTGAGTCTGCTCATTATACAGTAGGTGGCCAACCAAAATGATGGTTCTACTACCGCGCATGCCGTCGCCATGTCTGCAAAGTGCATTTGCAGCTTTTGACCGCTGAGTGGCGCTTTAACCACAAGTTATCAAACAAGCGCATCAAAGCACATTTTCACAAATAGACGTCAGCTTTGCCTCACTAGCTGCGTTTACATGGACACTACTAAGCCGATCGTAATAGGACTAGAAGCACAATCAGAATAAAAAAGTCACATGTAAACACGGCAATCGGATTGAACTGGCCAGATCCGATTAAAATTTCGATCGGATTGTAAGGGGTGGTTTATTCCTTTTGTAATCCGAGCGAGAGGACATGTAAACACTTGATCGGATTAAAAACTGAAACCGGAAAGTACTGCGCAGTGATGTAGAACTAGCGTAATGACGTATGACGAGCGGAACGAGGTGTTCTTCCAGGCGAATAAAGTGTCATAAATAAGTGTCCTGTCATTGTAAAACTCCCCTTTCACTCAGCGTATGTGAAGTGGAACAGGACCACATCCCACCAGTCCTTGTTTAAGACTCTCATCAACAGACAATTAGTTTTGGGTGCGGGAAGGGGCACTTGTACAAGTTTTATTTATTTATTTATTTATTTTAAAGTAACGTTAAGCAGCACAACAGTTCATGTGCTGGTTGTCGTCTAATTAGGACCTGAAGTAGATAAATATCATGTGTGCTTTTTGAAACAGTATGCGACAGCAGCGGTAAACTCTGTATATTCATGTAGTGTTGCACATGTCAAAAGAGTAAATCCGATCAGAAGCTTGTGACATAAACGCGCATATCAACCGGATCACTTTATTTAGCGTTCATGTAAACACTACGTTCGGATTCGTCAATCAGAATGAATTCATTCCGATGGAAGCAAAAAGTGTCCATGTAAATGCACCTACTGATGTGTTACATTTGACGGCTGCAGTTGGGGAAAATTAAAGAAAAACACTGTAGTTAAAATATTTAATATTCATAGATGAGAGTTTAGTACTTATGAAGTTATAGGCATTTCTTAGAATGAATTCAAGCAGGATGAACGTCAACCCTATGAGCCTGTGCTTATATTTTCTCTAAGCTGCACAGTATTACACCATATTTTAGATTTGACACATTTAATAGGTGTGCAGTATTATTTCTATAATATGAATTATGTGTTATATTATTCTAAAGAAATTGTGGTTTACTTTGCATCGAAGCATTAAAAAATTGGTCTATTTTAGTGAGCTAGGCTGCATGGATTTCTACGCAAAATGTCAATATTCTTACATATTAGGCCTATATTTTAATTTATATTTTAATATTCCTTCAATAAAACAGCATGCATTTTTGTCACGCATTACTTTGTTATTTGTTACCTGTCCTTTATTTTGACAGATAACTTCTTGGAAAATATAGATAAATACCTGTCTGTACACTGATTAAGAAATTGTTGCGTGTTTTATAAATTATTTTCTTTATTTTAGTAAAACGTGAGGCACTGTATAATTTCGCTCCCATTGTTTAGGCCTAATTAAAACAAGAAACGAATAAATTAAACCTGCACGATTTAGCTAAATCATTGAAACTCTAAAGAATGGACTGATCAATAATTTGTCTAATTTGTCTACATATTTTATCTTCATTACAAATCTTATTTGGTTTTATTTTGGATAATTGCATGTAAAAATTATTTACTTTGTAATGCATATGCAAAATGTGAATTATTATTCATATTCAAGTGTTTGTGTGAAAATTATTAATGCGCATGCATGACAGGGAGGCGCCATCTCGATCACTTAATTTTTTTTCCTGATGATGAATTAACTTAAAATTGGGGTGTCTCACATACATGAGAAATATATCTACAGAAAGATTGAAATGTCTACTTTTAAAGGAATCGATTCAAAACGAAAGCATTATGTTATCTGTGAAGGTTGCATTTCTCTCTAAAGGCGCGTCCACGTGGAGAGAGTCAGTACTGTGAATTTCATCTTGCAGCCGACAAGAAAACATTTGTTTATTAATAAATAATTAAAATGTCTCCTTTTTCACAATTAATGAGCTACTTCTGCCTGTGCTTTGTGGCAAACTTAATGCATGTGCTTGAGCGCAGAATATATTAAAGCTCATTATGGATTATAGATGTAAATTAATATAAACCTGCGATTAGTTGAATAATGACAAATGAACGACTAGTAAACTAGAAAAATCTTTACGTGGGGGCAGACCTATTAAATTCCCTCTAGACATCTCTGTTAAAGTTTTTAAAGCATTTTATATGCGTTTGCATAAATTGGTCCATAACGGCGGACTGTAATGGAGAGATACCTTAACACTGATTTTTCCTCTGAAACACAAAAACGAAAATTGAAAAATAAAATTGATATTTTATGTTTTGAGAATAGCCAAGCCTTCTCTGCAGATATTCTTGCTTCTGGTCAAATTTCTCATTAATGCAATTATCTAAACAAATATATATATCTTCATTACAAGCTATACAGAACTACCCCCAAAAAACCCCAACCCCCTCCAGCTGAACTGAATTCGGTCTGTTTTTTTGGCTGCGAGGAATGGTGTTTTGTCATGTTACTGGGTTGAAACATGCCTGCACTCACATCAGCCCTACTCTTTGTAGAAGAGAGAGTTAAAAAAAAAAAGTGTAGGCTATCCTTAAACTTGGAGCTCATTATATTAAAGTACAAATCCAAACACCAGAAGCAACCTACACTCTCTAAGTGTTCTTTCATTGAAAAGTATGCATTTTATTTATTCACAGGCTATATGGTTGAAATAATATTTTAGTTTAAACTTTAAGTGCCATTGTTTAAAAAAATGCTTTATTGACTAACATTTCATAGACCTTCAGTTGTTATGCTTTAAAATTCCATGCCATTTGTAATTTCACAGTATTTTCTAAATTACCTAAATTACTACCCCAATTCTATAATGGTAAAATTTACTCATGCCGATGGCTTTTTTTTTTTATTAGATTATTTATTTTTATTTTATTTTTTTAGAATAACTGTAGCCTACATAAATTGTTGAAGCAAAACAAATATAATAACTTTTTAACTGCAGGCAGATATAATTATCTTATAATTATAATTATAATTATCTTTTGACTCCCTGACAGTGTCACCTTGCTCAAAAAAAATAAAATAAAAAGAGATAAAAAACTTCCCCGTTGTAGGAGATATGCGAGCGATTAATAGATTTAAAAAAGAAAAAAGTGGGTGCTTGGTTTCGGAAAACGAATACAGCTCGTAAAAAATGATATGATGAAAAAGTCATGATAACATATTATTAATTCATAGAAATAATTTAAGCAATAAAAATCTTTTTTATACTAGATTCAACTTGAATTTCAATACTATTAAACTGACTTTAAAATCTCAAGAAGTTTATAAGTTGAAACAGTAAAATGTCACAGTGCATGTTAGCCTAAATGAACTTGTATCTTATATAGTACCTGAAGACCTTGATTGCATATTAGCATAAAACTAACAATATAATTTGATTTTTTTTCTTTTTTTAAATGAACAATTCCTATATAAAATGGGACAGCAACCTTTTTATATCAAACATTTTTAAATCCTCCACAGCTGAGCATCGCGGGAGGCAGGTTCTGCTCCAGAGCACGCGAAGTGAATGTGATGCACAAAGTCATTTTCAGATGCAATGAAAAAAAATAAAAATAAACACCTATTAATCGCCTATTTTCGTTTGCCGAATGTTTTTCTTTTTGTGAGATGAAAAAAAAAGTCATGTATAAGTTGCATTTTATTACATTCAGAAATTATAATGGCAGGCCTAATAATGTTATAGGCGCCAACAGGATATTTTAGTTCCCCTCACTTTACAACAAATCCTTTACATTTAACAAACTTATCAGAACAGAACTATAATTAAAAATTTATAATTCTAATGGATAAATATAATTGTAGTATATGATGCTTAGTTATAAAAATAATAATAATAATAATTTAAAAGGAAACATAAGGTAAGGTTGGGTTCTCTCATTCTGGAGAAATTCATATTCGTGATGTTTCCCAGTTGAAAATAGGCTTTGTAGTTCACGCGTGTTTCAGTATTCAACAGAAAAAAATCATAATGAACAAAAATATGCCAAAGTGGACCGCTGCTCGCGCCAGATGACACAGTGAACAGCTGCGCTGTTTCCAATGAATATGTGCACGTGAGGCACCAGCGCAATTTTTTCTGAACTATTGGATATGCTGAGGAATTGAGACAAATTTGGAAGATTATTTGCAAAGCAGTCTTTTGTGGTAGAATTAATGGGTCTACCATATGTGTAACCAGGAGTTGAATTTGCAGCTTTTGCTATATGGAGTATACACAAGACTAGATAATGATCTGAGATATCATCGCTCTACTGCAGAATTACAATGCCATTGACATCAATTCCATGTGATAGAATTAAAGTATGATTATGACAATGAGTAGGCCCTGACACATGTTGTCCAACCCTAATAGAATTTAGAATGTCAATAAATGCTGATCCCAATGCAATTTTTTAATTATCTACATGAATTTTAAAATCGCCAACATTTAAAACGTTATCTGCAGCCAGCACTAGCTCAGATAGAAAATCAGCAAATTTTTTGATAAAGTCTATATGGTGCCCTAGTAGCCTGTATGCAGTAGCCAGTAAAAATGTCACAGGGAATTTATCATTATACTTATTTCTCTCAATTCCCTAAATCTTATTTCTCTAGGAGCACCATTACTTCAAATGAATTATAGGGTACAATGGGGCTAAAGGTGCCTTGGGGTAAAAGGCACCTTTGATATTATTTTCATGAAACCACCAGATGGCACAAAAACGTGGTGTAGCGCGTTCCAAAACATCTGCTTTTCAAGATGCACATATATTTTTGTCTGATCCTTGACATGATCCTGCACAGCAGTGCAAAGTTGATTCTGTACTTACTTGATCTAATATTTTACGTTTTTTTATGTTGTAGATTTAAACAGCAAATAAGAATCGCTAAAATTAATGCATATATTTTCAGACAAAGGTCTTCTTTATGATTTTCAGTTTTAAGATAATTAAAGCAACAGTTTTAAATAACGAAAGAATATGTAAATATATGGTATTTGGGGTAAAAAGCACCCCAGCTGTTGGGGCTAAAGGCGCACAGTAATTAACATGATAATTAATAGATGGCTGACTTTTCCATTTGTTGACATGACATGGTTAAATTCAGATGGTAAATATCATATATTATGTTGGGTGTCCATATTAGATATAATCACCATGGTTAGAATTAAACCATCATATATAAACATGATATTAATCATATCATATAATAAAATATATTTTTTGTTACTACTGTAAATATATATTAAATTATTATGGGATCTCCTTAAATACTTTCAGAATCTTTACTTATTAAAACGATTATTTTTCTGTATTAACTATATATATATATATATATATATATATTATATATATATATATATATATATATATATATATATATATATATTCTGAGGTGAGTAAATCATGATTTTTTTTTTTTTTTTTTTAGGTCATATGATGCTATTTCAATTTTTCTTTTCTCTTTGGAGTGTTACAAGCTTGGTGCATAAAGAAGGTCTGTAGAGTTGCAAAGACTAAAGTCTCAAATCCAAAAAGATATTCTTTATAAAAGTTAAGAGTCAACCACGCCTACCTAAAACAGCTCATTCTAACATGCCCCCACGTCTATGTCACGATGTGAGAAGATTTGTATAACACCTCCCAAATGTTCACGCAAAGAAAGAAGGCTTAACTTTTATTCTCACTGTTGCAGTCGGTGCCATGTTGTGGAGATGCTGTGTTTGGTTGTGAAAGCCAAGCTACTTTATTTTGCCTTCCAAAAGAGGACACAACTAGAAATCAGTGGTTAAGTTGTATCGACAACACTGCTGTATTCAACCCAAATATTCAGATGTGTGCAGCGCATTTTATGGAGGACGAGGACTGTTTCCCTTGAGAGTAACCTACAATGCCGGTGTGTGTTTCTAAAGTGGGGCAGTTACAACTTTGCAAGGACAGTCTGCCGCTTCTGACTCACAGTCTTTAAGTACGAAGTACGTTTACATATTTAAAGAATTTACCACTGATGTGTGCAGTGTAGAGTAGCGTTTGTTGTTTCTCTAATCACAAATGCAGACATGGTTTTATGTTTACGCGGCGCTATACGCAACACAACGTGTAAAAAAAAAAACAGTATAAGTCATTATAATCAGTAATTATGTCCCCACTGGATGCAACAAATGCCTCGTTTATAATGGGTTATTTTGTTTTTGTCTTGTTGCACATTAAAGTGTGCGAGACATTAATTTAAATTGTATTTATTTACAGAGGTATATGATGTCACACTCATCTATGTGTGAAGACTCTGCAGGCAGCAGCGCAAATCCATCAATGAATGTTCGGAAGTGAAGTAAACGTCAACAGATTTCCCCTGCTTAGTGCTTAGGGAGTAGGGAGCAATGAACACGATGCAGGGATCATATCAATTGGAACGCAGTTCATGCAAGGAGCTCTATTCTAACAAGCTGGTTATATGAATCAGGTGTGTTAACTAAGAGAGACATATAAAGCCATATCTAAGGCCCTCACATTCTTACTATCCTCATTTAAAGTTTGGATGCGTGTCTCTAATTCTAAAATCTTCACTCTCAGCCTAACTTTTTTCCTGCATTTATCATATGTCAGAATCAGAATCAGAAAGAGCTCTATTGCCAAGTATGCTTGCCCATACGATGAATTTGTTTTAGTGACATAAGCTTCCAGTACACAGAGACAACAACACACAGTCAAAAAAAAAAAAAAAAAAAAAAAACCTTTGCAGATAAATAAGTGTATAAACATTTGTGCTATAAATGATAATGGAATAGGATTGAGTAAAATGCAGGGATGTACTAGGATGAAGGGGTAACAAATAAATATAAGGATATTGCACATTTGTATTGCATAAGTGGGGAACATTTAACTGTTCATGAGGTTTATTGCTTGGGGAAAAAACTGTTCTTGTTCCTGACTGTCCTGGTATTTGCGGCTCTGAAGCGCCGGCCAGATGGCAAAAGTTCAAAGATGGGGTAACTTGGATGTGAGGGATCCAGAGTGATTTTCTGAGCCCTTTTCCTCACTCTGGATGTATACAGTTCTTGAAGGGTGGGCAGGGGAGTACAAATAATCTCTTCAGCAGTCCGAACCATTCTCTGTAGTCTTCTGATGTCTGATTTTGTAGCTGAACCAAACCAGACAGTTATTGAAGTGCACAGTACAGACTCAATGACGGCTGAGTAGAACTGTTTCACCAGCTCCTGTGGCAGGTTAAACTTCTTCAGCTGGCGAAGGAAGTACAACCTTTGTTGGGCTTTTTTCACAATGGAGTCAATGTGATTGTCCCACTTCAGGTCCTGAGAGATGGTGCTTCCCAGGAATCTGAATGACTCCACTGCAGCCACAGTGCTGTTCATGATGGTGAGTGGGGGGAGTGCAGGGGGGTTTCTTCTGAAGTCCACGATCATCTCCACTGTTTTGAGCATGTTCAGCTCCAGGTTGTTAAGTCTGCACCAGACAGCCAGCTGCTCAACCTCTTGTCTGTAAGCTGACTCGTCACCGTCCTGGATGAGTCCGATGACTGTAGTGTCGTCTGCAAACTTCAGGAGCTTGACAGAGGGGTCTTTAGAGGTGCAGTCGTTGGTGTACAGCGAGAAGAGCAGTGGGGAAGAAAACACATCCCTGAGGGGCACCAGTGTTGGTGGAGTGGCTGTTTGACATGAATTTCCCCAGTCTCACTAGCTGTTGCCTATCTGTCAGAAAGCTGGTGATCCACTGACAGATAGAGCTAGGAACAGAGAGCTGGATCAGTTTGGTCTGGAGGACTGTTGGGATTATTGTGTTGAAAGCCAAACTGAAGTCCACAAACAGGATCCTCACATAAGTCCCTGTTTTGTCCAGATGTTGCAGGAAGGAATTGCAATCCCATGTTGATTGCATCATCCACGGATCTGTTTGCTCGGTAAGCAAACTGCAGGGGTCCAGTAAGGGTCCAAAAAGATGTCAAAAGATGGGGGCCAACTGGTCAGCACAGGTTTTCAAACAGGCTGGTGTAACGCCATCTGGGCCTTGTGCTTTTCTTCTTTTGTTCTTCCTGAAGACCTGGCGCACATCATCTTCACAGATTTGAAGAGCAGGAGGTGTGGAGAGGGGGATTGCAGGAGGTGTTAACGGTTGTGTAGAGAGATGGTCAGCATGGGGTGTTGGGGGTTTCAAATCTACAATAAAACTCATTCAGGTCGTTAACAAGTTGTTGATTAGCCTCAGTGCAGGGGGATGGTGTCTTGTAGTCAGGGATGGCTCTCAGTCCTCTCCACACTGAAGTTGAGTCGTTGGAAGTAAACTGGTCTTCCAACTTTTTGCGTAGGTCTTTTTAGCCGCTCTGATCTCTTTGTTCAGTGTGTTCCTGGCCTGATTGTACAAGACTCTGTCCCCATTTCTGTAGGAATCCTCTTTGGCCTGACGAAGATGTCTGAGTTTTGCTGTAAACCATGGCTTATCATTATTGAATGTTATATAAGTCCTGGTAGGAATGCATATATCCTCACAAAAACTAATATAGGATGTCACAGGCTCTGTGAGTTCGTCCAGATCGGTGGTAGCAGCTTCAAAAACACTCCAATCAGTGAGGTCAAAACAAGTTTGTAAATCCTGCTCTGTTTTGCTGGTCCATCTCTTCACAGTTCATACTACAGGTTTAACAGATTTAAGTTTCTGCTTGTAGGTCGGTATAAAATGAACCAGACAGTGATCAGACAGCCCCAAAGCTACTTCTGGAACAGAGTGATATGCATCCTTTATTGTGTTGTAACAGTGATCCAATATGTTACTGTCTCTGTTGGGACATGTAACATGCTGTCTGTATTTTGGAAGTTCACGGGAGAGATTGGCTTTATTAAAGTCCCCAAGAATGATAAAGACGGAGTCCGGGTGTTGTTGTTCTGTCTCTGTGATCTGATCAGCGAGTTTCTGTAAAGCCAGGCTTACGTGCGCTTGTGGAGGAATATAAACACTCACCAGAATGAACGAGTGAAACTCCCGCGGCGAATAGAATGGCTTGCACTTGACAAAGAGCACTTCTAGATCTGAGCAGCACATTTTCTTTAACACAGTTACATCTGTACACCACTGTTCATTGATGTAAAAGCATGTCCCACCGCCGCACGATTTCCCCATTGATTCTGCTTTGCGATCTGCTCTAAACAGCTGAAAGCCCGGCAGATGGAGCGCGCTGTCCGATATGGCGTCATTCAGCCAGGTTTCCGTGAAACACAGAGCAGCAGAGTGTGAGAAATCCTTATTTGTCCAAGAGAGCAGAAGGAGTTACGCGTTTCCTGAGTATGAAAGGGCTCCGGCTCGCTTTTCCCGTCTGCGTGTCCTGAAGCATTTGTCGTGCTTCCTGAGTCCGACAAGCGCTCCAGCTCACTGTCCCCGTCAGCGCTTCCTGTAGCATTTGATCAGCGCCGCTGCTCCGCCGACAACAACGTTCAGTAAAATGTCTGAATAATTGAAATCCGGTAAAAGATCTTGTGGTGTGTTCTGCTGAATGTTCAGCAGTTCTTCCCTGGTGAAACTGATCGTGTTTGTTAACCCTCTGGAGTCGATTAACGCGTATACGCGTTTTGGGGTATTTTCTCCTGATAACCCCGAAAAGAACTTAAATTACACCTTAAGTTTTGATCGTACAGATACAGGGTTGCCAACTTTGGGACTTTGGCTGGAGTGAGACTAAAATTTCAGTTTGCGCGTGTGCGCGGAGAAAATGTTTGGTAACCCTAATTTTAAAAATCAATGTCAGTCCTTGTTTACTTTGTATAAAGCTAGTCAAATTATGTGACTAGCTTACCTGCTGAAGCTCTTCTTGATTCTTCTCCTCTCCATCATCTCCATCTTTCAGCCTGGTCAGCGGCGGAGTGTGCAGGATCCGCGAGTGCTGAAGACGTTCTGCACGGCTTTGATGGGTGCGCGGCCACAAATGGGTGGCGGTGGCGAACCGCTTCTTCCAGTGGCAGGAGCTTCACATATAATTTTTCCTCAGCGCCGTCAACAAATAGAGCGTTAACTGTACGTACACACCGCCGCCGACTTGAGCTGCAAAGAAGCTCTGGTCGCTTTGTCAAAGACGCTTGTCAAAAAGTACGGGGAAGCTTGACGCTTTGGTCGCTCTGAATATTGAGTGCGCGTGCGGCCTCTCTCTCTCTCTCTCTCTCTCTCTCTCTCTCTCTCTCTCTCTCTCTCTCTCTCTCTCTCTCTGCTCGTGCGATAGCATTTTGAGATTTACTCGCCAAATGGAAAATCTACCCGCATTTGGCGCTTGGCGGGTGTTAATTTCGGACCCTACATAAGACTATTTTTATTGAGCAATTTAGCTAGCCCACATCATAACGCACGTCAGACAACATTTGCAACTATAGTTGAAGTCTGTAACTTAGTCTCGGCACACAGACTGATTAGGCAAGTACGTTTGCAGTGACAAGGCTCACAATTTTATTATTTGCTTTCCTTGATTGTCTTCCAAACTTTCACACGTGCGGACTCCAAACCTATGCTCCGAACTCTCTCTGAACTTCTCACACGCAACTGACATATCAGGTGCAAGGTTTTTAGTCAATCAGCGATCAGAGAATACTGCAGTGAGAACGTTGTAGGAAGATGTAACAGCTGTGGTCATTAAACTCCTCTCCTGTCATTAATACGCTGTGGTCTAGTCATCAACAACAAAAATTAACGGATTGAGAGGGGAGAAAAATGGATTTTGGCGTGACATTTCTTGCGTGTGCGTGAGAGCGTGAGATTGATGCTGAAAGCGTGAGTGTCACGCCAGATGCGTGAGAGTTGGCAACCCTGCAGATAAGAGCAATACATCAATCGAATCTGTAAAGGGTCTACTTTTTTTTGTATACAGACATAATAACAACAAAACTTTGTGCACTTAGTAAAATAAAAGATAACAAACCAGGAGTGCTGTCTGCAGCCTTTGTCTGCGCTTATCTTCATTTACAAACACGTCATTAAAATGAACTGTAACTCCGCGAATACTCAACACAGAGACATGAGAGAGATATCTATAGAAAGCCTGACATGTCTACTTTTAAACTAAATAATTGCTGCCGAAAACAAATATTCTGTGATAAAGTAATCCATATGAAAACAACGCGATGTCCGTTTTTCACGTCTCCCTTCATTATCTTCTAATGCGACCACGCCCACGCGCCGAGCGCGCTATTCAAATTATAATGTTTCACTGAAGTGCGCGGCTTGAATACGCCCACACAACAGAAGACAACGCAGCGAGACTGTTCTTCAAGATTTTTAATATTACTGTTTGCTTCGCGATGAGAGGAATAAGACATAATTCACCCCAAAAAGATGTGATGATGTGGTTGAGGATTTGAGATTTGGATTTCCTCAGAAAAGAAGAATGAAGCACTTTATTCAGCAGAGATCATAAACATGAGTAAGTCTCTTTTTATTTATTTATATACTTGTACTAGTTTTCACATAACGTGTAAACATTTTACTAGTTAGACTTTTTCCAAAGACTTTTTCCAAAGACTTTTTCCAAACTATACTTCCTGACTAACTGTACAATCAAGTGAAATATATGGGATCAGAATCCCGCCAAATGTATTGCAGTCATAGATCGAAAAATAATAAGCATAAATAAAATATTTAAAAACACATGTAAAATAATAACGCACAAAACTGAAAAACAAATGCAATTTTTTTTTTAAATAACAAACACGCGGTCATTGATCGAAAAATAATAAGCGTGAATCAAAAATGTAAACACATTTAAAATTATTTTGCACAAAACTGAAACATGAATTTAAAATTTTCCCAAATCGCAAACAAAATCAGGTTTCCTGCTCATATGTTATTTTTTTGTGTGCTTATTGTCTTTTCCCCTTTGCTCTTGTTTCCACGTTCTGCGCTTGCGTTTCTAAATGTTGCAGTTAGAGTTTCATGTAAATCAGGGGGGGGCTTCAGCGTCACCATTGGGCCACAAGTTCTAGATTGACAGCTGCTCCTCTAGCCAATCAGTCCAAGGGGGAGTTGACATCACTCCAATGCGACTCCTGGCTGCTGTGGCAGGTGTGTGAAGCTGGATAACCAGCGTCAGCAGGCAAATCCCGGACGATCTCAGGTAATTAGCCATAAATATTTTGTTAATGGGTGACAGAAACATTCCCTTTGTGTGTTATGATATTTTCTGCAAGCTCTATGTTGTCCGAGTAGGCCGATATGTAGCCCGCCTAACACGTGTCTTGTTAGTTTGGTTTAGTGAGCAATACTTTATATTTTAGGCAGCAGGGCTGCACTATAAATCGCACGCGATATTTCATGCGCAGCTTGTCAGTAAAGCCGGTTCTGTATTCAGCGGTAAATCTCCATCACCTGCGCACTTTCATGGAGCAGCATTTATTAGCCGTTATGCTGCTCCATGTGAAAGCGCGCAGGTGATGGAGAATTACCGCTGATTACAGAACCGGAATGCAAATACAGTATTTTATGTGTTATATTTGTGGTTGTAGCTTGAAGGGATACAGCTACAGGAAACCAACATTAAATATTGCTTTCTTACAATTAGATTGTGTTTTTATTAAAGTTTACACCTACCCCAACCCTAAACCTACCCTTACAGTAATGCATATACATTAAAAATCATTGTTTAGCACGAGAAAAAGGGCGCGATATTGATGTGCGCATGCGCAGTAAACCCTGGTAGGAAATGTCAGGACACCGCCTTTACTGACAAGACGCGCATATCGCATGCAATTTATCATGCAGCCCTACAATGCCTAAAATATAAAGTATCACAAAATAAAACAAAACAAAAAGACAACTTTTAAATAACCAAATAACAAAATATTTATGGCACATAGAGCTTGCAGAAAATATCATAACACACAAAGGGAATGTTTCTATCACCCACTAACAAAATATTTATGGCTTATTACCTGAGATCGTCCAGGATTTGCCTTCTGACACTGGTTATCCATTCTCACACTAGATCTTCACACTATTAATCACGGGATTGGGACGGCACAGGAAAAGATGTCAGCGGGAGTGGGCGGGACCGGGAATCGGCTCTTAAAATACTCCGTAATCTTTGTTCATACAGATAAAAGTAATAAATCTTTCGAATCCGTATACGTTCAATTGTGTGCACTTTGAATAACAACGGAACGTGCTTCTGTAAAATAATTAAAGCAAACGATGCGGTTTCTGTCGTCTCGGTCATGTGAACTTGAGCGAGAAACTTCGAAACTCTGTGTATGAAAAATAAATCTATAGACAGTGAAATGTCTACGCTCAAATGAAAAAAAAATAAATAAAATAGAAAACGTGTGTGTTAGCATGGATGTTTTACATTAAATTTAATGTGTGTGCAATGCACAATGTGCATTAAGATGGCTTTCAGTTCAATAAAATAACAAAAAAACTACAGTTTGAATTTTTATTTAACTAAAGTGGGCATGCTGTGATCTGTACTGTATTTTATTTTTATTTTTTTTGTGACAGATTCCAGCCAAAAAGAAATACAACATAGTGGGAGGGAACGTGAGTCATTCTTCCGGGATTGAAACGGGACGGGATTTTCCCCCAGTATTTTTTGTGTGATTGGGACGGGATGGTATCTTTTTGCTTTGCGGGGAGTGGGACGGGAGAGATTTGAAAATCCACTCCCGTGTCACCCTCTACTTCACACCAGAGCATGTGAGCGGAGTGGAGCGGTGAGAATCTCCGCTCATCGCTCACGGAACTGTTCACCCCTCTGCTCCCCCGCTCAAAGCTACATCAGGCCGCTCCGCTCATTATCGCTCAGCGCTCAACGCAGTTTGCTTCGCGCTCCACTCAAATCGCCCCCCGCTCGCTCCAAAAAAGAAAAAAAAATCTATATATGACTTTTAGCTTAGACCACAGCCTTACCTCCTAAAGAACTAATGAGCAACAACAACATTTTTCAAATAGAAATGTTTTATTTCAAATTACAAATGACAAATTAGTCACAAAAATTCCTGTAAAATTAAACGAATAAAATGGGCCTAATAATATAAATAAAAATTATATAAACAAAAATATACATAAACGTTTAAAAAGTAAATTAACTATTAGGCCAACATTCTTATAAATGAACTTTTGCGAAGCGCACAGGATTAAATTTTAAATTGGCTTATATCAATTGTACAAAAAACTGCTGTAAAATTAAACGAATTAATGGGGCCTAATTATATAAATAAATCACTGTTAGTTCGTTTTTTAATAGTACACCTGTATGATTTCTCGTTTTCTTTTTTGAAGTACTTTTTGAACTCCATTATTGAGCCAAGTTTTGAATGAAAATAGTCTGTTGATGACAGTAAAAGACAGATGGATTCTGGGGTGGTGAGCGGAGCGAAATAGGAGCAGGAAATAGAGCGACGCTCTGTCCTTTTAAAAATGCCGCTCTGCGCTAAGACCTGCCCGCTCGCGCTCCCCGCTCGCTCCCGCTCCACTCCACTCACAAGCTCTGCTTCACAAACCTGCCACCACAGCAGCCACGAGTCGCATCGGAGTGACGTCAACTCCCCCTTGGACTGATTGGCTAGAGGAGCAGCTGTCAATCTAGAACTTGTGGCCCAATGGTGACGCTGAAGCCCGCCCTGATTTACATGAAACTCTAACTGCAACATTTAGAAACGCAAGCGCAGAACGTGGAAACAAGAGCAAAGGGGAAAAGACCATAAGCACACAAAAAAATAACATGAGCAGGAAACCTGATTTTGTTTGCGATTTGGAAAATTTTGAATTCATGTTTCAGTTTTGTGCAATATAATTTTTAAATGTGTTTACATGTTTGATTCACGCTTATTATTTTACGATCAATGACCGCGTTGTTTATTTAAAAAAAAAAAAATGCATTTGTTTTTTCAGTTTTGTGCGGTTATTATTTTACATGTGTTTTTAAATATTTTATTTATGCTTATTATTTTTCGATCTATGACTGCAATACATTTGGCGGGATTCTGATCCCATAGAAATATCATGAAGTTTCAATAACAATATACACTACTTTACCATTCAAAAGCTTGATGTAAATAATATAAATGTACCAATAAATGTAACTGTAACAAATGTAACAAACAATGCTATTCTTTCAATTTATCCCCCCTAAAAAAACCTGAAAAAATATTCTCAGCTCTTTTCAACATTAATAATAATAATAATAATAATAATAATAACAATAAATGTTTTTTTGTAGAAAATAATATTGTTAAAAGGATTTCTGAAGGATTGTGTGACTGGAGTAATGATGCAAAAAATTCAGTTTGAAAGTCAGCTTTGATTGTTCCTAATAAACTGTTTAACTGCACTCACAAGTGAGTATTAAATTATATTGTGGGATAATTAAATATATTCTAAATAAACTACAAACATAAAATTGTATACATTTATTTTGTCCTCACATTATTTCTTGTAACTCATCCCTCTCAGTCTCACACAGCTGACTGAATGGCTCATTATGCAGCTCATTATGCGGGTCTTTGTCTTCTCAGGTGTGAATTCATGATAGTTGACGCCTACTCGCATATGACTTTTACCAACAAAAAGTGTCTTAGAAAATTTAAATCAATATATTGTTTTCTTTAAGTGAGTAAACAGATGATTTTCACATCATTTAGAAAAAAAAATTCTAGGCTACAAGCTCCAGTTCTCAAAAGTCCCGGGAACCAATGTTCTGTATGTGTTTTATTGCCTTATTCAAGTGATTTAACATTTTTAGTTTTTCACTAACCACGCATAACATTTTTTTTCTCAAAAACACAATCATGTACATACATGCTGCTCACATATTATTATAGCCTAGTTTGTGCTGATTACAGTGAGATTAGACTTTAGCCATTTAGATATTTATAAGAAACTGAAAAAAGCACAAATGTCAGGGCATGACAAAACTTCTCAAGGCCCCAAAAATACCCTTAGACTCCAGAGGGTTAAGGCTCATTATGGATTATAGATGTAAATTTAATATAAACCTGCGATTAGTTGAATAATGACAAATGAACGACTAGTAACTAGAAAAATCTTACGTGGGGGCAGACCTATTAAATACCCTCTAGACATCTCTGTTAAAGTTTTTAAAGCATTTTATATGCATTTGCATAAATTCTGCTTTCTGAACGGTCCGTAATGGAGAGATGCCTTAACACTAATTTTTCAACATTTGAAGTGGATCAAAACCTTTCTTCAAAGTTTTCCTAAAACCAATATGACAAGGCAATTTTCCTATCTAAACCTGCTCTGCAAGTTTGAAACCCTCCTAATACACTGTCCATATGAAAGAGCAAGAAATTCACACCTTTATTTCGACCCCACCAAGCTATACAGAACAAACCCCAACCCCCTCCAGCTGAACTGAATTCGGTTTGTTTTTTGGCTGCAAGGAATGGTGTGTTGTCATGTTACTGGGTTGAAACATGCCTGCACTCACAGCAGCCCTACTCTTTGTATTCATTATTTTCTCGCAGCCCATATTATTATTTTCACAAGAACATAATAATAACAAATTATCAATTGATAATGAATCATTATTTTTGTGAAAATCATTGTTATTTATGAACGTAGGTGTTTGAGGAAGGCTTTAAGACCAAGTGGAATCCTCTGCCAGCTGCTACCGCTTCACAGCGAGAGATTCGCGCTAACTGACCCAGCTTCACCAACCGCAAGTTTTGATTTTACAAAATCAGTTTGAGCGAATACAACTCATTGATCATGAACCCAACATTTAGCAAGGGAGGAAAACATTCAGTCTACTTGAAGGAAGACGGATTTCATTGTAAGTTCATGCTGTTAAATAGAGAGTTAAAAAAAAAAATAGTGTAGGCTATTCTTAAACTTGGAGCTCATTATATTGAAGTACAAATCCAAACACCTGAAGCAACCTACACTCTCTAAGTGTTCTTTCATTGAAAAGTATGTTTTTTGTTTATTCACAGGCTATATGTTTGAAATAATATTTTAGTTGAAAAACTATAAGTGCCCATGCCATTAAAAAAATGCTTTATTGACTAACATTTCATAGACCTTCAGTTGTTATGCTTTAAAATCCCATGCCATTTGTAATTTCACAGTATTTTCACATCCTAAATTACTACCCCAATTCTATAATGGTAAAATTTACTCATGCCGATGGCATTTTTTATGACATTATTTATTTATTTATTTTTAGAATAACTGTAGCCTACATAAATTGTTGAAGCAAAACAAATATGAAAACCTTTTAACTGCAGGCAGATATAGGCCTATATTATTAAAAATATATTATCATTACAAATATTTGGATCATCCCTTATTCTGTACCTTATTTTCTCTACAAGAATAAACATTATAAATAAAGAATAAAAGAAAGAATCTCAATTAGCCCTTATTTTCCATTTCTGAAGTTAACTGGCAACTATAATGATGATGTAATTATCTTTTGACTCCCCTGACAGTGAAACCTGCTGACAGAAATGAAACCTTGTCCCAAAAAAAAAAAAAAAAAAAAAAAAAAAAAAACCCATTGTAGGAGATATGCCAGCGATTAATAGATTTAAAAAAGAAAAAAAGTGGGTGCTTGGTTTCAGGAAAACGAATACAGCTCGTAAAAAATGAAATGATGAAATAGTCATGCTACCATATTAATGCATAGAAATAATTTAAGCAGTTAAAACCTTTTTTATACTAGATTCAACTTGAATCTCAATACTATTAAACAGAGTTTAAAATCTTAACGAGTTTATAAGTTGAAACGTCTCAGTTACGTATGGTAACCCTCGTTCCCTAAAGGAGGGAACAGAGACGTCTCGTCGAGCCGACTAATTGGGATATCGCTTCGATAGACCAATCTACTTCGAGTGTAAACTAAACGAGCCAATGCACATTGGCATGCAATTATTGCATCCAGCTGGTAAGGCAGCAGGTGCAATGGTGCAATGCATACCAGGTTTTCGCTGAGCCCTGTCCTGAAGCTTTGTGTCCATTCTACGTAGCATCTCAATGCTCGGACGGGACAGATCAAAGCCAGGGCTGGGTCTGCCTCCTCCAGGAGCAGCGCTTGCAGGTTCACCACTTGGTCTTTGAAGGGTGTAGTGGGAACCTTGGGCATGTAGCCGAGCCGGGGCCTCAGGATTACCTGGGAGTCAGCCGGCCCAAACTCTAGGCATGAATCGTTGACCAAAAATGCGTGCAGGTCCCCTACCTTCTTGATGGAGGCCAGTGCAAGCAGGAGCAGAGTTTTCAATGAAAGAAACTTTAGCTAAGCTGAATTCAAAGGCTCGAATGGGCCCTGCTGTAGTGATTTTAGCACTAGAGTCAGGTCCCAAGAGGGTATAAAAAACCTGATGACGCGGTCATGCTTACGTAAAGATTTCCCTTTCAGGGGATCATGGTATGCAGCAATAGCGGCAACCTGGACTTTGAGGGTGGAGGGAGACAGCCTTCGCTCCAGCCCTTGCTGCAGAAAGGAAAGCACGACCTCAATTGGGCATCTTCCGGGGTCTTCTCGGCGAAAAAAACACCACTCGAAAAACAGGTTCCACTTCAAGGCGTAAGCGTGCTCATAGACGGTGCTCTTGCCGAAGTGATGGTGTTCACTACCTCCTGGGGTAGGTCACCCAGAACCTCCGTGTCCCATCCAGGGACCAGACATGGAGTTTCCAAAGGTCTGGACGCGGGTGCCAAACGTTGCCCCGTCTCTGAGTCAGTAGATCCTTCCTCAGAGGAAACGGCCAAGGAGGGGTTGTCACAAGGAGCACTAGTTCGGGGAACCAGGTCCGAGTGGGCCAATACGGCGCCACTAGCAAGACTTGCTCCTCGTCCTCCCAGACTTTGCACAGTGTATGCGTGAGAAGGCTCACTGGGGGAAATGCATATTTGCGTAGGTGTGTTGCAGCTGTTTGCCAGTGCGTCTGTGCCGAGAGTTCCCTCAGTCAGGGAGTAGAACAACTGACAGTGAGAGGTCTCTGGAGAAGCAAACAGGTCTACCTGAGCAGCTCGGAACCGTCTCCAAATCAGCTGGACCGTCAGGGGATGGAGTCACCATTCTCCCGGGAGCACTGCTCAAGACACCTCATCAGCTGTATGGTTAAGCAGGCCTGGAATGTGAACAGCATGAAGTGACCTCAGAACCTTCCAACTCCAAAGGAGGAGGTGGTGGGTGAGTTGTGACATGTGACAGAAGCGCAGACCACCTTGTCGGTTGATGTACGCAACAGTTGCTGTGTTTTCTGTTCGGACCAGCACATGCTTGCCTCGTAAGTCGGTTCAAGGCAAGGTGCACTGCTAACAACTCTAGGCAACTGATGTGCCACTGCAGCTGCGGGCCCGTCCAAACCCCTGAGACTGCATGCCCGTTGTACGTGGCCCCCCAGCCGGTGGTGGAGGCATCCGTGTAAACCACAGCACAGGAGATCTGCTCTAGGGGCACCCCTGCCTGGAGAAATGCAAGATCTGACCATGGGGTGAGGGTTTGGCGACAGGCCGGTGTTAATTGGACCAGGTGAGTGCCGTGCTTCCACGGCCAACTCGGGACTTGGCCAGTGCTGGAGCAGTCTCATACGTTACAGGCCGAGCGGTGTAAGAATTTCAGTGGGACTGCTGTCCTGCCCGAGCCTCTGAAAAATTTCAGTGGGACCGCTGTCCTGCCCTCAAACGTATTCAAGCAGGCTAGCACCGACCGCGCACGTTCCTCTGTAAGGCGTGCTGTCTGTTCGACCGAATCCAACTCCATACCGACAAAAGAGATCCTCTGCATCGGCGAGAGTTTGCTCTTTCCCCAGCTGACCTGAAGGCCCAACAGACTGATGTGCCAGAGCACCAGGTCCCTGTGCTCGCACAACTGATCCCGAGATTGTGCTAGTATCAGCCAATCTTCAAGATAGTTGAGAATGCGAACACCCTGCTCTCTAAGGGAAACAAGAGCGACTTTCGTGAAGACAAGGGGAGGCAGGGACAGCCAGAAGGGCAGGACCTTGTACTGACATGCCCGTCCTTTGAACGCAAAACGCAGAAAAGGTCTTTCCCATTCTGACATTCAGTTTGGAGTTCAGGAGAATGTCTTGACCAGGACCACACCCCTAAATGCATTGAAGCAACTGCCATGTGGTTGGTTAATTAGATAATTGCATTAATGAGAAATTGAACAGGTGTTCCTAATAATCCTTTAGGTAAGTGTATGATGCTTAGTTATAAAAAAAAAAAAAATAATAATTTAAAGGAAACATAAGGTAAGGTTGGCCTCTCTCATTCTGGAGAAATCCAAACATTTCCATATTCGTGATGTTGCCCATTTGAAAATAGGCTTTGTAGTTCACGTCTGTTTTAGTATTCGACGGAAAAAAATCATAATGAACAGAAATATGCCAAAGTGGACCGCTGCTCGCGCCGGATGTCACAGTTAACGGCTGCACTGTTTCTTCAAAAATGCAAAGTGTTGGCACCACCGCGATCAAACAGCTGAAACAAATAATATTTAATTTTTGGTCACACATAAGGCATAATTCAAAAATGCAAAGTGTTGGCAGTTAGAAAAATAAAAATAATAACAGAGTTAATAAGAATTATTTCTAAATGCTGGACCGTTCTCATTTCACTCTGCATATGGAACCTGAAGACTTTTTTTTTTTAAACCAAGAATGAACTGAAATGAGCCTAAGTCTATCCCACGTTTTGAAATTAACTCACTGTAAAATTTTTAATGGTTTTTAAGGATGTTACAATGTTATATTATAATGTTATTGTAGTTTTACTTCCTCCTTTCATCTCCATTAACAAACCAACATTTTACAATTACATTCAGTTCGCAATCCGTCCCTTTGTGCCACCTGGCCGTAGTTTCGCAAATGATTTTAACACGCGACTGACTTGCAGTTAACGCTGCAGCCCTGCGGCGGCGGTAATACCCATTCTGGTTGTCCACCTACTGTACACACTGCATTTAATACAATAATCTACCTGCTACCACTGGATACCATCCAATGCAGATCCATGACATTTTGTGTCCAGTTCATGTATAATCTGTTGCACCTTAGCATATTTTTATGTGTATATATGTCTACATAATGTAGAATGTGTACATACTGTGTATAGTGTATAACGTGTAGTGCTAATTGTATATATATACATATTGCATATAATGTGTAGTGCTAACTGTATGTCTAATAGTACGCTGTGTGTACTGACTATATGTATGTGCATATTGCATATTGTCATCTGTTGAAGTCTGTATGGTTATATGTAAATTGTTTCTGCAATTTCTGGAACACGCTCCCAAGAATTTCACTCACCAAGGCACATGTGCTGTGGTGATGTGACAATAAAAGTGACTTGACTTGCCTTAACTATATTGCTATTATGATATTATTGATACATTGTCATTTTGTTTGACAGTTGGATTTTGTGTATGAGTGAGCTGGTATTGATTTGTTGGTTCTGTGTATAGTATAACTTTCAAGCAAATGGGTATTTTTTAGGAATAGTGTGAATGGTATATGTATTTTAGAGTATGTAAGTATTATGTATTGATTATTATTTTTTATTTTTTTTAGGGTGACAATTTTACCATCAGTCCAGGGACTGCAGATGCAAAATTGCCTTCTGGCTAATTCTGGCACATTGTACATTTATGTATTATTTATGTGCATTGTCCCTGTCAAATAAACCTGAAATAAATAAATAACATAAAGGATGACATCACCGTCAGCATCATCATGAACTGACTTTAACTGAAGAACTGACTGTTTTCTAGTGTCCTTTTGCATTATCAGCAAATGTGTGTCCTGTTTAACCCTGTAAAGCTGCTTTGACAATCTGTATTGTATAAAGTGGTATATAAATAAAGGTGACTTGACTTGACTCCGCTGCTTGGACTGAGTTGGGGAGGTCATTCCACCAGCAGGGAACAGTTAAGGTAAAAGTCTGTGAATTTGTGCCTCTTTGGGAAAGTATTATAATGTGCCATTCAATTGCAGAAAGCAAACTTTTGGAGGGCACATAAGTCTGAAGAAGTAAATTTAGGTAAAGGGGTGCAGAGCAGGTGGTTGTTTTGTAGGCAAATATCAATTCCTTGAAGTTTATATGAGCACCTATTGGTAGCCAGTAAAAATTGCTTAACAGAGGTGTTACATGCTCTTTTTGACTCGTTAAAAACTAATCTTGCAGCCTCATTCTGGATTATTTGCAGAAGTTTCACAGAAGTTGCTGGAAGACCTGCCAAGAGAGCATTGCATTAGTCCAGCCTGGACAGAACAACAGCTTGAACAAGGAGTTGTGTAGCAGAAACATGTTAAACATGTTTTAAACAGAAACCTGTTCTAATGTTGTATAAGGCAAATCTGTGGGGCTGGGCAGTTCTAACAATGTGGTCTGTGAAATTTAGATTATCATTAATCAGAATGCCAAGGCTCCTGCCTGTCCGCAATAGGTGTTTTGGTACACCTAGTTGGATGGAGAAATTGTGATGAAGTGATGGGTTGGTTGAAATCACAAGCTGTTCTGTCTTGGCAAGGTTGAAGTGAAGGGGATGATATTTCATCCAGCAAAAAATGTCTGTTAGACATGCTGAGATGCAACCAGCTATCGTCGGATCATGAGGATGAAATGAGAGATGAGTTAAGCACAATCAGCATAACAGTGATATGAAAAGCCATGTTTCTGAATGACAGAACCTTTTGATGCCATGTGGACAGAGAAGAAAAATGGTCCAAGAACTGAGCCCTGAGGCACCCCAGTAGCCAGATTTTGCGAATTGGAAACCTCACTCAAGATACCTTGAGGGACCTATCTGGGAGGTAAGACTCAAACCACTGGAGTGTGGTTCCTGAGATGCCCTTCGTCATGAGGGTTGACAGGAGGATCTGGTAGTTAACAGTGTCAAAGACAGCAGACAGATCCAGCAAGATAAGTAATGAAGATCTGAAAGCTGCTCTTGCCAGTCTTAGGGGTTAAGTCTCAGATGAATGTCCACTTCTGGAACCATACTGGTTGCTGTCCAGGAGTTTGTTTTGTGTAAGAAAGGCAGAGACTTGGTTGAACACAACTTGTTCAAATGTTTTTGCACTGTTTGGAAGAAGGGATACCAGTCTGTAGATTTCTAAATGTGCTGGGTGATGAGATGGAACAGGATCAAGCAGACTAGTAGTATGATTGGAAAGGATGAGTTTGGAGACTCCTGCCTCGGAGAGTGGAGAGAAGAAGTATATGTTTACTGGTAAGATGTGTTTGTCAGTTTGTGGTGTGGAGAATTGTGCACTGGTGGTTGTAATTTTATTTTTTTAGGAGGAGAAGGAAGACAAAGGAGGGAGGAAAATGTTTTAAAGAGCTTTCGAGAGTTAGACGAATTGCTAATTTTGTTCTGTTAAAATGTCCTTTTAGCACTGGAGACATTAGCAGAGAAGGAAGACAGGAGTCACCGAATGATGCTCGCAGAGAACATCAGATAGCCAAGGGGTCAGAAGGGGTGGCATGGGCTGCCCTGGAAAAGAGGAGGCAGACTGTGTCTAAACAAGACTTTAGACTGTTAGCATCAAGTGATGAGAAATGTTTAGGGGTAGGAAGTGACAATGAAATTATAGCAGTGAGAATGAGCATGGGTTATGATGAAAGGTGACATGTGGAGGACTATGTGTTGTGACAGGAACCATGTTGAGGTTAAGAGTAAGGAGTAAGTAATCCAAGTTGAGCAATGGAGTAACCATGTGTAAATAAGATCTAATTGGTCACCTGACTAGTGAGTAACCACAGTTAACACTTGCATGAGATTTAAAGAGGCAAGTGGAGTGTGGAAATCTGCACCCTGAGGTTTATCTTGGTGGATGTTGAAGTCTCCAAGCATAACCAGAGGAGTATCATTCTCAGGGAAGGTTGAGAGAAACACATCTAACTCCTCCAAGAAGTTACCTAGCGGACCTGGGGGTCGATAAACAACTACAAAATGGATTTTAAGTAGTTGTTTAGTAACTGAATGTGATTCAAAAGAGCTGCTAATACCCAGGGATGGTAAAGGATTACATTTCCAATCATTTAAGCAGACCAGTACCTCCACCTCTTTCAGTTCTCTGTCAGGGCCATGGGGTTGAGCCTTGAATGACTAGTAATAGTTGTAATGAAATCTGCTTTATTTACGGCAGACTGGCAATTCCAAAGACCAATAGGAAAGGAAAGTTGTGTATTAGCGGACACAGACAAAATGTGCAGGTTGTCAGGAGTGTGCTGCATACACTGTGCTATGTGTGGTTTACAAGTGATAGTAATTGTAGGGATTTGTTAACACATAGTAAAGATTGGTCATTAAAACTGAAACAGAAGTGAAACCAGTTGTAGGAAAGAGGATGAATAAGAAGCAAAACTTATGTCCCTTGCCTGTATCCTTGCTCAGTGGAGTTGCACAGGTAGAGTCGTTGGTCTTTACACTCTTCGGCTTTCAAATGAGGGATGCCATGGTATACTAAGACTTTTTATACCTGACTGATAAATGGTAATTAAATTCAGCAGGACTCTTTTTAGCTTTACTGTTTAACACAAGAAAGTGCCAAGTGATACAGCACAAGACCAAAAGCACAACACATAGAATCCTGACGCAGAATGAACAGTGACCAAATCTGATAAAACAACAGACAAGACAAGTAGATAAATCATGAAACAGTCAATCAACAGGGAAGGGCACAGGAAATGAAGACAGGCAGGTTGAGGAAGATCAACATTCTAAATCTCTGGAGAAGCAATGGAAGCACCAGAAAGTAATGGTGGAGACAAGAATATTAAAAATACTACCCCTGAAACTACTCTCAATCACCACCAGAGGGCTCCCTTACCAGAATAATCATTTCTCCTTTTCTCAACTACGTTTCCCATTACCCCTATGCCCTAATCCCTTCAAAGGTTTTACCCTCCGGAGTGAGAGCCTTGAAGGGTTGAAGGGTGTAGGGGACCAAACAACTGTTCACATCCCTACGTCATCATGCAAAGAATCTGCGCAAAGGATCATGGGATCCCAAAGTGTCCATCAGTTGTACCCTTTGAAATCCTTAATTCCGAAGGGCCCCTTGAAGTGGTCAGTTTTGAGCACTTTGATTTGGAACGACCCTTCAGTATGGTGGCCATGATTTTTTACACTCCGAAGTATCCTTTAGAGGGTGATATATCCCGTTTGGAATGCACGGTTACACTACAAGCTAACTCTGCTCAATGCAAAGCCTTGTTTTGCTTCAGGTGACATTACTGAGTGTTTTCTACTCCTGTTCTGACTGCTTTTTTGTTTTGATCCTCTGAACTGGAAGAGACTGACATGGAAGAAAACTAATTGTTGGATAAAGTTATTTTTTGTTTTCTTTGCACACAAAAGGTATTCTCGTAGCTTCATAACATTATAGTTGAACCACTGATGACACATGGACTATTTTAACAATGTCCTTACTATCTTTCTGAGCCATAAACCGTTCTCGGATTTCATCAAAAAAAATCAGTGACATAAAGATAAACAATTACATCAAAATAAACAATCATTTGTGTTCCAAAGATGAACAAAGGACTACACAGCAAAATCAAAAGTGTTAGATTTTCAGTGTTAGAGTTGAGAGTAAAAATGTAGAGTCATTTAAACTAACTACACAGCAAAATCAAAAGTGTTAGATTTTCAGTGTTAGAGTTGAGAGTAAAAATGTAGAGTCATTTCAACTCTTTTTGAATCTAATTTTACTACAAGAGAGTTATTTCTCAAAAAGAGTTGGTGTTGTCACTGGGAGTTAAATGCCATATTGATGGTTTAACTCTACAGTGTTGATTTAAACTCAAAAGCTAGTGTTACCGCCTGAAGTCTATCATTTCCGTTACTTGCCTGCAGTGAGGCGGGAAACCAGACAGCTTTTTTTTCACTCGACTGGATCGGACTGGACACGCTCGTGAGTGGGAGCATTCACAAGTAAGTAAATTTAAACCAGTAACTTATGTTTATTTAATTATATTTGTAGTGGTGGGCCTATTTTTTTCGACAGGTAACATTAAGTTAGCTAATACTTAATATTCTAGTTAGTTTGATAGTGCTAGCTAATCAGTTCACCATGCAACAGTTATTACCCACGCTCAAAAGGATAGCTTATGTGTACAATTTCACGTAACGCTCAATGTATGGAACAAATACAGTTATAATTTTCTTATTGGGAAATCAGAACAACCAGTAAGTTAAATTGGTCCATTAACGTTAGTCAAATTAGATCGAAGTAACTTTTGCATTTTCTTTTCAGGATAAGGATATGTTATGGTGACATTAACGTTAGCTGTTTGTAACTTCGTGTTGTATTTCAAATATAAATTAACATGTTTAACGTGCTTGGTGTAACCTTATATGTTGCACCTAATCATTTCTACAGCTGGACGAAGGCACCTTAACGGTCAATATAAATAGTTGCAACACGTTTTATGTGAGGGTTTCAGCTAACGTTATAGCTAACTTTAACGTTAGCTGAACTAAATCAGGTGCACATGTTCGGAAGTGTGTAACGTTAACTTTTCTAGCTTTGGGCGGGTAAAATGAGCGCGGCGCGGTAGACGTGAATACGCCTCATTCGTGCTTTGAGACAGGAACAAAAATCACCTCTCTTGGAAGAGGATTAGTGAGGAGATTGTATACAACCTGGTAAGTTTGAGTCACGTTATTGACCTACTAACCAGCTAGAAATCTGACACACTTCAACAACTAATATTCAACCACATCAGAACACAAAAAATTAATAGAGATCGCTAAGACATGTGACCAACTGGGCGGCAACGTCATCAGAACGCAAAGAATTATGGGTATGTTTGGCCAGTTTACATGGGGGAGGTTTAGCTGGCATAGCAGGCTAGTGTTCTGGCATGAAAATAATGAAAAATTAGCGTGAAAAACAGAATATAATCGTACAAAATGCAGCGGACTAAAGAAAACATTGTCGGACCATACCGCCTAAAACTAAATCCTAATGCAAGGCGAGATATGACGAGAAAATAAAGGGAATCAAAGGACTTGATCCTTACGAGCAGAGCGACTGGTCAAGGGACATCAAACTGTTGCCGAACTTCCAGCACCCATATATTTACAACTACATGATACTAAGTGTTAGTGCATACACACACAAAGTTTTCTATGGACTTTTTAATAATGTAAATGTATTCATCTAAAAACTCAGAAGTATGTTAAAGTTGCCCAAACTGAAGAGGGCTATGAAGACTACAATACATTTCTTCAGAAAGGTTTTCATCACTTCATTACATTGGAAGTCATCAGTTTCTAAAATTTATTTTCCATTTACAATGGGACTGTAATCTGGTTATATTGCCCCAGCCACCAAGTTGTGTTTATTGTGCTGGGCAGTAATAATTTCTTGTCAAGCAGTCCAAATATAGAATCTAAAATGCAGAAAAAAGAAAAAACACCTGACACTGCTCAGAATACTACAATTGTTAACATTTTTTAATACTACTAATAATGGGGGAAATGCACTGTTTTTCTTTATTTTCCTAAATCTAATATTCTCTCAGTCATAGAAAAGTTAGGTCTTCCATTGCAGACCGAGCTGCATGTCACAGATGATTCTGGGACAGAAGTGGATGCGGATGTGTATGAGGAGCTTTTAAAAGCAGGGAATCTTATCATTCATGTGTCCACAGAAAAGTCAACAGGTAAGACTTTGCTCCGTTAGAGTGTTTGTTTTTCAAAGTTCAATTAAAGCTGAACTAGCCTGTTGTGCCCTAATATGCTAGACCGTTTGGTTGTCAAGCCTAAAATAAGTTGTTAGAGGTTCTCGAGCTTGTATGTTTCTTTTAAATGTCTTTCAGTTGTGCTTAATCAAGATCTCTCACATTCTACGTCAGAGTTGCTTGTGTCCGACACGTCATCCTCTGTGGCGTCTGATTCATCAGATGCAACAGTGATTCATGATAGAAACAATGTATATAAAAGAACCCACATTCAGCGGGAATCAGCAAATTAGGTATTGGGGAATTTCAGTAATAAATGAAATTAGTTATTATTCCTCAAACACAAAGATTCTGTAGAAGAGCTGTGGTTTTATTGCAGGAATGTCTAACATGATGACTACCTTTGTGATTCTTCTTCATGTTTTAGATGGTGAGAAACGTTCTCCAGTCTAAGCCGGGGGGAGAAAAAATCTTGCACGAGTATGACAAAACAAAGACATTGACGGATGCTACACGGCGACAAATGGTAAACCTCCTGGTTGCAGACATGATGGAAGTACATGGGTAAGTATACCATGTTGGTAACACTTTACTTGAAGGGGTGTGCATAAGACTGACATCACCTTCATAATCATGACATGTCACATGTCATGAGGTTTTATGCATGTTTATGACAACTGTAATTAAGTATTCACTCAATTATGACATTTTTAATGCAAATGTCATAACAAAGACATCTCAAACAATGTCATATTTGCATTAAAAATGTCATAATTGAGCTAATGACATTTAATGACAGTTGTCATAAACACAGTTGTCATAAACACACCCCTTTAAGTAAAGTGTTACTGTTTTGTTTGATAGGCATTAAGTCCATATTTTTATCCCTCTTGAAGGGGGAAAAAGCTTGAACAATAATATATTTTCTACTTTAAAGGAGAATACCACCAACCCATGTGCGAACAAAATATGCTGTTGGCATCACCACTCTATTTCCCAACCTTAGTGATCCATACTCTGGAAACGGATATGTAAGTTTTTTTTTTTTAATTAATGGCTTATATTGCAATATATGAAGAATGTGAGAATGTGTATGTTCTTAATTTCTTCTTATGTTGCCATGTGGTGATGTGACCCCTGTGTTGCATACTTTTGTTCTTTTTGGGTTTTACAGGAACACTACTATGATGCAGAAAGTGGGTCTGGCTACTTGGCCTGGAGGATAAAGACCATCCAGCGCAACACTGCAGTTCAATCTCGGAGATGCTCCACCAGCACTACGTATGGTCCAAAGAGCAAGAGGGATTTCTCCTGGCTGACAAGCAACTGTTCGGCGAGGAATGCCGTGAGGCAATATCCTTATTGAAACATTCAACTGATGTGTCAGTTGTCAAAGATAAGATGATGGCAACATTTCAATACCGCCAGACGCTAGTTCAGGATCAGCAAAACTCTGCAACAGTCTTGGATGTGTTCCCGCGGTTTCTCGACATCCCCGGCTTGGTAAGAAAGACATACCTTTGTTTGATCAGCGTATTTTTGAAGTGAACAATTATGACTCAATATTCTTTCAGTATCAAGGACTTTAAGGTGTTTCTTCTGTAGATTGACCAGATTTTACCATGATGTTTGGAGAAGAGGTTTCTGGCAGATTTTTGGCAAAATGGCCGACGTACTTCAAACCCAGGCTCCTGGCAGACTGCAAGAACCGGACTTCTAATGAGCATGTTGAAGAACTCTTGTCTGCGCAGCAAAACTCAAATGAGTCTGGTAAGTGTGCCTCATTCTGCCTTTAAAACATTTACACAACAGATTCTTATCTTCTTACCTTAAGTATTGTCTTTGGCATAATCTGTCATTTTTAAATAATATTTTAAGATAGAAATGTTTCTGAACATCTTACACTTAATTCTACTTTGCTCCTAGGCTGGGACAGTGACCTGTCAAGCTTTCTACTGCTGGTTCACCTGCTCCCCCCTACGTCAAAAGGCCACAAGAAGAGTGCTAAGATTAGCTCATATCAAGTTGTCAACCATGTGGCGAGATATCTTAATGTATTTTGTGTTTAATATTTTTCATCCACTTGTTCTCATACTGCCGTTGCTTGTGTTGCATAACTTAAATTAATATTTTCTGTCTCTGTGTTTGTCACAGATTGGAACCAGTGTTGAGGCCTTCCTAGGGAGCTTGGAACCAGGACAGCCCTTCCTCCTCTGTGTTGGTGAACAGAAGAACAACATTCAGAGGTTCTATGTCATCGTTGACCAGAAGGCCATCCCTTGCAAGGCGCAAACATCCCTGGCAGCTTTCGATGAGCTTTTCAAGGCACACTTCATCTTCAGTGTTAACTACCATGAATCCCTCAACAGCTTCTACACATTCATCCAAACCACAGTGTTTAAAGGGGGGGGGTGAAATGCTCATTCTCACTCAATCTCCTGTTAATCTTGAGTACCTATAGAGTAGTACTGCATCCTTCATATCTCCAAAAAGTCTTTAGTTTTAGTATATTTATAAGAGAAAGATAGTCTGTACCGATTTTTTTTCGGAAAAACACGAGCGGCTGGAGGCGTGACGTGTGGGCGGAGCTAAAGAATCACATGCGCTACTTTTACAACATTTGTGTGTTTACTCGTGGTTTATAAGGACATGAATTGATTTATGGATTATTGTATGTGACTTATCAGTACACACGCGGAACCGTTTTGCACATCAGACTAATATTTTCATAGAAAAACTATGGAATAGTAGCGCATTTCAATAAAGAAGCACGCTTTGTGATTTATTATTAAATAATTCATTTATTTTTCCATTGACATTTTTTCACATGCATTGTGTATTGTTGTTTGGAGTGGTTTAACAATAAACAAACAGAAACCTACAGTGGCCAGCTAAACAAATGTATTTAAATATACACACACACCATACATCGCATGTTGTTTACGCGCCGATAGCTAAGTTAACAACAGAGAGATATTTGAAGCAGTTTTACTCACCGCCTGCGGTTCCAACACACGATCGTGACCCCTTTTTCGTTGGGACTGCATCATCCTTAAGAAATAAACGCTTTGCAAATCCGGCGTCAAACTGGGACTTGTTTGTAAAACAAGCATCTTCGAAATGCAGGGAACGTACAACTTAATTTTTGAAACTTTGTCCATGTTTAGCATGGGAATCCAACTCTTTAACAGTGTAAAAAACAGTATGCATGAAAAAGCATTTCACCCCCCCTTTAACATCGATTTGGGAAGTACCAAGGAAAGTCCCAGAGTAAAGGAACTCAGAGCAAGGCTGTTTCACACTAATATTTGAGCTGATACACGTCCTTGTTTGCAAATATGCTGATATGTTTTATTTGTAAGGCACACCAGAAAAGTTCTGCATTGCTTTGTCAGCATTTGAGACTTCGCCATGGATTATATCCAGGAAAGACATTACGTTTGAAATGTGGACAACCGGGATGTTATCATTTTGTACG
The DNA here is from genome assembly GCF_018340385.1 of Cyprinus carpio. Lineage (NCBI taxonomy): Eukaryota > Metazoa > Chordata > Actinopteri > Cypriniformes > Cyprinidae > Cyprinus > Cyprinus carpio. Next base: position 19,953,633 of record NC_056596.1, on the reverse strand, counting down.
TATTCAGGGTTCATAAAACACCTTGTTCGTTTGCACAAGGACACTTGTTCACCAAATAAACACCTCGTTCATTTGCACAGGGCCACTTGTTCACCAAATACTATTGACAATGTGGACGCTCAAAGTGAAGGTGATGAGCCTTCAAGTTCTCAGGCATTCTGTACAGACACTCCAGTAACTAGCCGGACCTCTGTTGACAAGCATCATTTGTTAAACCTGTGTGGATCTGTTGTAGCACAATTGCAAGCATCAGGTGTTGCTGAGAGCACTGTCCAAGCAATGGTAGGGACATTCATGAGCAAACAAGAGAAGCTGTTCTCAGCTGTACTTCTTCAGAGATTCAAGCAACCGATTTGGAAGAAAAGGTGGAAAATTGTTTTGATCAATTGGAAAATCCTTTCTTAGTCTTAAATACAGCAGCCAAACGACAGAAGTTCTTTGAGGAAAAGTGGGAAATAGTTGAACCTGTAGAGTATGTTCTTGGGGTGCGTTTTGATTTGTGAAGAGATCGGATAACAGGAGTTTACAATCAGATCCCTGTAACAGATAAATTTGTGTATGTACCCATCTTGGGAACCCTGAAATCTATGTTTAAGAATAGTGAATTATGTGAAAGTTTCCTGTAAGTCAAGCAACATAAAGAAGGTGTTTATAAAGATATATGTGATGGTTCATACTTCAAAAGTAATGATTTGTTTTCCCAGCAAAAACATGCTCTACAGATTCAGCTTTATTACGATGATTTTGAGACGGCAAATCCCTTGGGTTCAAAGAAAGGGATACACAAGCTTGGTTGCATTTACTTTATATTGAGGAACATGCCCCCAAAATGTAATTCTATTTTGATGAATATTCATGTTGCGGCACTTTTCAATTCACAAGACCTGAGGAAATATGGTTTTGATGAAATACTAAAGCCTTTCATTGATGATGTTAAAACACTAGAAATGGAAGGAATAGAGGTACCTTTCTCAGACTCACCATTGCGAGGGACTGTTATTCAAGTAACAGGTGATAATCTAGGTTTGCACAGATTGTTTGGTTTGATTGAATCCTTCAGTGCAACATATTTCTGTAGATTTTGTTTAACTACAAAGGAAGAGTTACAATCTGTCTTCACTGAAGATAACCCTTGCTTGATTTTCCGTACAAAAGAAATGCATGCAGAACATTGTGCATCTCTACAGGAAAATCCTATGTTGGCATCAACATTTGGTGTCAAGAAGACATGCTTGCTCAATACACTATGTTTTTACCACATCTCTGATAACTATGCAGTAGACATCATGCATGATTTACTTGAAGGTGTAGTGCAGTACGAATTGAAACTAGTATTTCAATACCTGGTCAATAACAAGAATCTGTCTTTAGAAACATTGTCACAGAGGATCCAAAGTTTCAACTACGGTTATATTGAGCGAAAAAACAGGCCAAGTGGGTTGAAAATGGATGAGGGTAGTAAAGATCTTGGATTGAATGCAATTCAGTCATGGTGTCTTGTGCGAAATGCTCCCCTGATTTTTGGTGATGTAATTGAAAGAAATAACAGTCACTGGAACTTGCTCCTCCTCTTGATTAAGATAGTGAATATAGTGTTTTCACCAGTTGTTACTAATGGTTTGACGTGTTATTTGAAGCATTTGATTAATGATCACCACAAGCTGTTCAGATCCTTGTTTCCTGACAGAAGATTAATTCCAAAGCATAATTTTATGATCCATTATCCAAGGTGCATTCGTAAAATAGGTCCACTTCTTCATGTATGGTGCATGAGGTTTGAGGCCAAACATAATGTTTTTAAACGATCTGTTAAAAATTTTCAAAATATCACAAAAACCTTGGTAAAACAACACCAGAGACAGTTAGCTTATCACTGGGAGAATTTTAATTTTCAGAGATTTGAGTTTGGTCCAGTGAGGAAAGAAATGATCGATAACTTGGAGAATTTAAGTGCTAAGTTTCATGTGAATGCATTTTCTGATGTGTCAACTACTAATTGGGTGAAAAACTTTGGAACTGAGTATCAAATTGGTATATTTTAATTGTAAAACAAATTCCCAATAGTATTACAAATCACAAATTAGAAAAGAGTTGCATTTTATGTTAAATCAAGCTTTTATTTTGACATGCAGAGTTGACACACTTTATTTTGATGACCCACTTTAATGGATATTGTATTGAGGAGAGAGCTGATTCCTTTTCTGTTATTTCTATTGATGAGTTGATTTATTACAGACCGTATGACAAGCAGTTTTTCTAATGAGATGGATGAAAAAACATATGTAGTGCCACATTGCCATTTTGTGTGACCTGTGCTAGAGGATTGGTTGTCCATTGTTAATGTAAAGCCCAATGCTTTGTTGTGGATGGTGTGCTTTATTTAATATAACAGTTTCACTTGAACTACAATCTCCCTGTTTTTGTCTTTTTTTGTAAATTATTTTAATGAGTTGCATTTGGGGTGGGGTAAATTGATTCCCAATAGTATTACAAATCACAAATTAGAAAAGAGTTGCATTTTATGTTAAACTTTACAACCTATGTAGTGTTAATATGGCAACAACTCTGTAGTGTTGAAAGAAAAACACACATTTGGTGTTCAATTTTTACACTACGCACTGGTGTTGGGTAAATTCAACACTAACCAGTGTTGACTAGTGTTAAATGTTAACTTTTTAGAGAGTTGCTGCAACTCTGTCAAAGTGTTAAATATTTAACACTTTGAAAAGTGTAGTTTTAACTCGATCTAGTGTGGACCAATATAGAGACTTTTAAAGTGTTGAATTTAACTCTGTAGGTGTTGAATTAGCACTGCTGATTTTGCTGTGTATGTGTTTTGCTTTACGGATTACTTGAGGATATAGTCTCCGACCGGGGACCTGGTCCGCTGATATGGTCAGCCTTCTTCAGTCAACTAAATGTTAATACCAGTCACCAGTCACTTCAGGGTATCATTCTCAATCCAACGGGCAGATGGAGCCAACAGAATCAGTCTGATTGGAGCTCACTGGTTTTACCATAGGCTGAATATTTTACATTGTATATAAATGGGCTACATTATACATACATATTGTTAAAGCTGCAGATGGATCTAAACCCCAGTCATTCTGAGTTGGTGTTACACAGACAAGGGTACAGTGAACCAGAGATGTGATGCTTTTGGCTCACAGGCGTTGAACTGGTCTAATCAGCAGGCAAAGGAAATCAGCTAGCAGGGATGTTTCAGGTTGTAGGCAGGACTGTAAGGCTGAACAAGACAAATCAACAAAACTCAAACAAAATTACATCACGGTCATGTGACCCTTTGACGGCGGTGCACATACGGTCCTTCGCTCTGCTCACTTTGTCAAATATTCTATAATCCTGATAGTAAATTTCGAACCACTTTCTATCTACTCCATCATGAGTACTTCAAAGGTCATTAGAATCTGTAATTCAGAAGCATGGCTTTTCCTATCACTGCTACGCTGATGACACTCAACTCTACTTCTCATTCCAACCAGATGACCCGACGCTAGTTGCTCGCATTTCAGTCTGTCTGAGTGACATTTCTAGCTGGATGAATGACCATCACCTTCAGCTCAACCTTACTAAGACTGAACTGCTAGTGGTTCCAGCTAACCCTTCGTTTCATCACAACTTCTCTATACAGCTGGGTTCGTCAACCATAACTCCTTCCAGGACAGCCAGAAACCTAGGAGTTGTGATGGATCATCAGTTAAGCTTCACAGACCATATTGCTACAATGACCCGGTCCTGCAGATTTGCCTTATACAACATTAGGAAGATTAGACCCTTCCTGTCAGAGCAAGCCACCCAACTTCTTGTCCAAGCTCTTGTTCTCTCCAGAATGGACTATTGTAATGCTCTCCTGGCGGGCCTTCCTGCATGTACTATCAAGCCTCTGCAACTGACCCATAATGCAGCAGCGAGGGTTGTCTTCAATGAGCCAAAAACAGCTCATGTTACTTCTCTCCTCATCAGGTTACACTGGCTACCAGTAGCCGCTCGCATTAAATTCAAGGTACTGATGCTTGCCTACAAAACGACCACTGGCACGGCGCCAACTTACCGAAACTCACTAGTTCAATCTTATGCACCCTCCAGAAGTTTGCGCTCTGTAAGTGAACGACGCCTTGTGGTGCTATCCCAAAGAGGTTCAAAATCACTCTCACGGACTTTTTCCTGGACTGCGCCCAGCTGGTGGAATGACCTCCCGATCTCAATGCGAACAGCTGAGTCTTTACTCATTTTCAAAAAACATCTAAAGACTCATCTTTTTCGCCTGCACTTAACCAACTAATACAATCACTTAAAAAAACAAATAAATAAATAAATAAATCTTAAAAAAATAAATAAATAAATAAATAAATTTAAAAAACCCTGGCTACGTGTTCTGTACTAGACTAACTGAGTCATAGCACTTGTATACCGTTGTTGTTCTCTTGTTGATCTGATTGTTTCTACTGTTCTCATTTGTAAGTCGCTTTGGATAAAAGCGTCTGCTAAATTTCAAACACCTGGAGCAGATTGCGCCATCATCTGGTCGAACATCTGTTTCCTCTGTGTGTGGTGGAATTGTTGATAGCATTACAATGCTTTTTTCTGTCAAAATTGTTTGGAATCGGGAATTATCTGACCTTGATTTATCTGTCGACTTGGGAGAGGCTGTGGTCTAACCTCAGTTTAACCTCTGAAAACTTGGCTCATCGTCTTGTATGTTTCAGAGTTATTCAAGGAGCATGTGTAATGGTTCAGAATATATAGATGATGTCTGTTGTTGTTGTTTTTGTGATGTTTGATGTATAAAAATAAATAAAAAAATTGATCACAAAAACCAAAATCACATCAGAGATGAGAACATAGAGAGACAGCAAGAGAATAAACAAAACAGGAAAATAATAAAGAACTTTAAAAATGACTAGAGTACAAATTAAAATAAAAACACAATTCTGCAAGACAAATCTTGGTGTTACGATTGCCAGCTGGAGTGCCCATGAGCTCCGCTAGAGGGCACTCCATCTCTTACGTTACCATTCACCCCGGACTCCATTTCCCAGTTTCCCTCTGCCCAGGAACTCATTATCAGTTGACACCTTACATTACAGGAGGACTACAGTATTTAAAATCCACACACTCACATTGCTGAGTATTGTTTGTTGATTGTTAGCCTGTAGCATATTCCTAGTTTCTGTGTTTTCCCATGTTTCCCTGGGTCCTTGTTTTTTCCTTGCCTGTGTTTTGCCTAGGACTGTCAAGGTTTTTTTTATTATTATTATTGTTATTGTTTGCTGCCTGCACTGACCATTGCCTGTTGTTTGGTTTACTCTTTTTGCCTTGCCTTGCCTCTGCCAATGTCATTTGCTGGTGTTTTGACACTGACTGTTTTGACTATGCTCTTAATAATGCCTTGCATTTGGATCCTCAACTCAGTTATCACGCTTCGCTATGTTACATCTAGGTAGTAATAAAGTAAATTACATAAAAACTACCATTGAAGTCTTTGATAAGCAACTAAATCAAAAGAAGAAAAAAAGGAGTAAATCTGACAAGGATACACAAAAACTGGAGTAAAGAATCAAACACATGCCTACAAGAAACTAAAGTAGAAATACTGAATAAGCAACTAAATCAGGCAAAAAAACAGGAAGCAAAACTTTGACAACTGACAAAGACACAAGAGAACAGAGCACAATAAGTAGGGAAAAACAAACAAGGAACACATTCATATAACTCGCTAAGTCTGTAACAGACAGAAATCAAAAGGTCTCGGATGATATGCCCATTGCTCCTCTCATTCATGGCCTTCAGTTTGACATATTCTGCACAGAGATTTGTGGCAACATCAGAGTCTACTTTAATCTGCTATTCTTAATGATTTCAGGAGAACTGAATAAATTAAACAGACCTCAACACCATTACTATCCACTCATATTCATCACTGAGACCTGCTCAGTAAAAAACATGAGAGAGAGAGAGAGAATAGTTTTAATTTAAAAACATGAAGAAATGTTTTCCTTTGTTTTTGGAAAATACTGACATCCTGAAACTCTGACCTGAGGATAATTGAAAAGATAAAGTGCATCTTCTGCTGGAATCACCAGTTTAGCAGGTCACATATTTGGTTCTTGGATATAATGACTCTCATGGAGAACCTTTCTGGGCCAAACCCAGAGTTTTCACATTTCCGGTTGAGGAGGCCACACAGGTCCTAGAGCCTCCAAGTAGATTTACTCTGATTGGGATCTCCAAGGGAAACTTCCCCGCCAGAGACACCAGATCTGAGAACCAAATGTGAAACTGATCAAACCAGTGCTATACAGTAGTACCAGCAGAAGAGGAGCTTCAGGTCTTCTCACACTCTTGTAAGAACTGCCAGAAGCAGACTTATTGGTGGAAAAGCATCCATGCCCAGAGGTGATGAAGGAGACAGAGGCAACCAATAGAGGCACTGAGTTACTTCACTCAAAAGGGCCTTTCACACCACAGGAACCTTTTCATAGTACCAGAACTAATTGTGAAACACTTTTGGGTGTTTTCGCACTGCAGGAACTGGGAGCGATTTTAGTACCGGACTGCCTCTTTGGAGAACCAAATTAGCTCCTACTCCAGAGCAGGGTCTAACCAGCACAACTGGTATTACCCGTGATGTAAGTCACTTGTAGCAAATGTAGCACTGCCAGTTGTGGTTGGAGATTCTTAGTCCTCCTTTCCGTTCTTTCAATCACTTTACGTATACGTCGACATTCCATGTCCATTATTATGAAACCCGCAACAAAAAACAACAAAAACACAGCTCCGATCACTGTGTCCTCCATCCTCCTATTGTTAACGCTGTTCTTCTTTGTTAACATTGTTAAAAGTCGCGCACAAATGACATCGCTGTCAACCGGCTAACGTCACGTCCTAGAACACACTGTCGGTGCGAATGCAACCCTTTAAATGGTACTGGGAAACTGTTCGTGCAAAATCGTCCCAGACATTTAGTACTGTCCATTTAGTTCTGGTACTAAAGTGGTGCGAAAGGCCCTAAAGCAAACTGCCCAATCAGACCCACGGTCTGAGGACATGACCTACCAATTTTTGATCCTGTCGGTTACGTGCTTGATTACATAGTTACATGCAGATGCAAGTCTGGAAAGAAGTTTGAATATGAGGTAAAATAAATAAATATTGATTCTAAATGTTTTACCTTGTCATTTTATTACTTATTTATTGTAAAATGAATACACAAAATAAACTTTAAGGTCAAAATTAACTGGCAGCATGAACAGATAATATTGACTGAAATATTATCAAACACACAAAATAAAAGGCACAACAAATGTGTAATTTAGACCTACTGTAATGGGTTTATGTGCTTTCATTAAAACTAAAAGATAGAGGCATCTGTATCAGTATTGGTATCAGTGATACTGGCCTTCACAGGATAATACTTGTTAAACAAAAAAAGATGGCAACAAACATTTTAAACAAACATTTGAAATACTTTCTTTGTTTTCACATTAAAAATTAATTTGAAAATTCAGTATGAGGATTTAGTTTTGATTATACATTTTTATGCAATTAATCATGATAACAATTATTTACATGATTAAGTATGGATTTATTTATTCATTCATTCATTATTGGGCTGTAATGCATCTTTAACAAATGAATTACTTTTCATATTGGCACTCAGAGGTTAGAGGATTGACCTCTTCTCACTACACTGCAGTCAATAAGCAGTATATTATAAAAGGTCATTGCACTTCTCTCTCTCTTTCTCTCTCACACACAGACTACAACAAAATAGATATTTTTCAGTATTTTGTGTCTTATTGCTATCTATCTATCTAATATATATATATATATATATATATATATATATATATATATATATATATATATATATATATATATATGGGAGCTTTATGAAGTGGACGTGCTTAATATAACCTCTGAGCTTAAAGTTATCATCACTATCCAATTTTCTTATGTTAAAGATCACCTCTGTAGCAATGCCAAAGAACAATACTGTCTGAAATTGAATGAAGAGGACTGATGTTCTAGATCTTTTTGTTTACAATATACATGACTATACCACAGTTAATGCAAAACAAATGGAATATGCCGATAATAATAATAATAATTACTTTCTAAAATTAGAGTCATGCTGTAGATTTAGTTGGATGTCAAACCTATCTACAGTACCTTAAGATACTAATGTGTGAAATCTAGATACTAATGTGTGGAATCTCAAGATGCATTTTTCTGCAGAGATTAGCTTCAACCTGGATTAAACGCACCTACCTGCAATTTTGTAGTAATCCTAAAGACCTTGAGTAGCTTTTTGAGGTGTGTTTGATTAGGGTTGGAGCTAAACTCTGCAGAAAAGTGGATCTTGAGGGCCAGAGTTGAGGACCCCTGCTCTAAAGTCCGGTTTTAATCACAGGATCTTGCAGCACTGCTCACCTTTTTTCTTAAAGAGAATTTATGACTAGATATTCTGTTACTATCTATAAATAACACATTAAACTAATCCAGATATAATTGCATTTAATTGACTGGTGTTTAATTATTAGTTTAGTATATTGTGTTATTTGAAAGGTTGTTTGTGTTGTGTTGATATTTGCATAATTAGAACAACATCTAGTCACAAATTCCGTTTGAGGGAAAAAAAATGTGAGCACTCAGCAGCAGTGCTACAAGCTTATTTTCAAATTCCACTAATATGGTTCTTAATGGTATTTATTTATTTTTGTAACTAACGTACTTTGCAAATTTGCCAGTTGGTGGCGATTACGTATAAATCTGTGATTCGTATAAAAATGCATATTTCCAGAACAAAGGCAAGAGACTCCAGTTCAAACCTAACCATCGGTGGATCGAGAGCAGATCCAGGAAAAGGTATGAATGAGGTTTCACAAATTCATACAAATAGGCTACGTTACCAATTGGCGTAAGAGTGCTTTGTTTCTCCTCATCCTTTCATCACTCGACACATTCTTCTTGCCTCGCTTTCTTTTCTGCTCTCTTTCCATTCTTCCATATCGGACCAAACATTCCTAAACGCACACCCAACCCTGACGAAAATTAACCATGGTTTTACTACAAATAAAACCAAAAACCATGGTTACTTTAGTTAAACCATAGTAAACACAAATTAACCATGGCTTTGCTACACTACCCATGGTTTAACCATGGTATCAGTAGTAAAACTATGGTTATACAAATGGTAATAAATACACCAAAATACATTTTCGTAAGGGTTGCTGTTTTACATGAAACGTCAGTTTACTGTGGTACGTGTCAATTATAAAACAATTCGCGAACGTCAATTTATGTAATGAATGTGAGTAGAATTACTCAAAGGTAGCCCACTTTAGAGTGTGAAGATAGGAGGAATGGTTGATGTGAGGCGGGGCAGCAAGAGTGTAAACATCGCCTGTGTTCTCACTGAGGTAGTCTTCCTTCACTGTGATTGTAGATGTGCTTGGAACACCGGATTATCCAAACAGAACGCTGAACGCGCGCCTCTTTCCGCTGCGCGCTACCAACGCGTCACATCTCAACACAGTGCATGAGAGAACCAGAGCAAAGGCTAGAGAAAACACCAACGATTACCCGTTCCTGAATCCTCCAGGTTGACAGGTTAGTTTGCACGTGTGTGTGTTTTCTCATCCATGGATCCATAGTAACAGATTATAAATGTCATAGATTCATACTTGCATTAAGCTTTACTAATATGATAAATGTAATGTGTTTGAAATTGCTGGAGGGATCTTTCTTTCTTTCTTTCTTTCTTTCTTTCTTTCTTTCTTTCTTTCTGCATGACTGTATGAACTGGTCGAAGCACACAATGACAAAAACTTTTAAATCAGCAACTGAATTTTTCTTTGAGCTGTAAGAGCGTTAAGCTCATGTACATTCACCTGTTATCATATGCGCTGTTTACTCAAAAGAATCAAGAGATATTAGTCTTTCAACTCTTCGAATCATAGTACAACAAAGTAGTAATAATAAAAAGAAAGAAAAAAAATAGAAATTTCATACATTTTCAGTGGGATCTGGGATCCTTAGGTGTGAGTATTTATTTATGTATTTAATTATTAAATTTCTGGCTAGGACTGCTTGACTAATATGTGATGTTAAGAGATGTGTGAGAGCCTTCATGCAGATAATCCATTATGTTCAATCTGTTGGAGTTCAAAAGGCTCCTGAGTGGCAAAATTACAAGTCCCCCTTTGGTTGTGTTAAGGGACCTGTGCGTATGTGTGTGTGTGTGTGTGTGTGTGTGTGTGTGTGTGTGTGTGTGTGAGAGAGAGAGAGAGAGAGAGCATAGACGCATAATGTGCGCACAAATGTGTTTGTGCAGTAATAGCATCACCTTTGAATCTATTCTTATTCAAACCTTTACGCTACACAAAGAGGTTAAAACAACTGGGAATTGACCTTTATTGAAGCTTAAAAAGAGGAGAGATTATTTTTGCTGTTTTTTTTGCATACTTTGATTTGGAATTTGGAATACAGTGGTGGATTATGAAGTATTCTGTGTCAGATGGAGACCCTTCTGTGATATCCTCCCCCACTCATGTCATATCAGATCCTTGAGTCAAAGGCTAGCCGTGAAGGCAGGTGTGATGGGGTGAAATTAAGGCTGGGGGTTGGTGTGCTCAGTCAAAATCAATGTAAAGTAGAACCCCAGGGAAATAGAGCATGCTGTAAATTCCTCTTCATAGAAGTGTAACTGGATATTAAAAAAGGTATGTCTGTTTTGAACGTGGGAGTTATATTCAGTTTTATTGTATGGAATGTATATGTATATGTGAATGTATATAAAGGAATCAGAAAGAGCTTTATTGCCAAGTGTGCTTACACACACAAGGAATTTGTCTTGGTGACAGAAGCTTCCAGTGCACAGACAGGTTGACAAGTAATAATAAGTAATAATAAATAAGTGAGCAAAAATAAATATGTAAAAACAATATATAACACATACATACATGTACAGTAGTCAACATTTGAAGTGGATCAAAATCTTTTATCAGTTATATGTGAGTGTAAGATATTCACATATACATACATGTACATATATATATACATATTATAAGTGGATCAAAATCTTTTATCATATATATTATATATATACATACATACATGTACAGTAGTATATATTTGATGGATCAAAATCTTTCATCAGTTATATATATATATTCTTTATAAAAATAAAAATAAACTTTCCCCTTTTAGACTTGCACTCTATTTATTTAATAACAGCTTGTTTTCTTAAAAGAAAAATAATACTTGCTTCTCTAATCTTTTTCTATTCTATCTGTTTGTTTTCTTTTTATTTATTATACAATTAATAAAAGCAAAAAAGACTCTAACACTAGCTTGCTCTATTCTTTTTCTATTCTTTCTGTTTTCTTTTTATTTATTATATGATTTAAAATAAAATAAAAAAAAACTTGCAACGTGTATTGCGTTAAGCTAACTGATACTTGTTATTGCACTTGCATATCATTGCTCTTTTGTTAGTTTTGATTGCTTCTATTGTCCTCATTTGTAAGTTGCTTTGGATAAAAGCTAAATGTAAATATATAAAATCAATAGCATAGTTGGATAGTTGGGTATTGCACATGCTTTATTGCACAGTGGGGAGGATGAAGAGGAGAAATGAATGAAGGTGAACCCTGAGTAATTGGGGTAGGCTTGTGTTTTTGGATACTATGAGCATCGTAACCTACTCACATGCATTTTGAACACATTTCTATTACTGAACATTTGTTGGCTCACAGAAGACTACTGAAAAGGAAAAAAATGAGACTAATTAAAGTGAAAAGCAGGATGCTGAAAAATAGTGGATAGATGGTGTGAGAGAAATTTAAAACAGCTTAAGGAGTGTTAGAAGTGAAAACATAAAGGGAAAAAAGGCAGAGAGACAAATAAATGTGTGGGTGTGTGAGAGAGAGCATGTGTGTGTGAGCATGTGTGTGTTTTTAGGCTTGAGTAATCCTCCTGGGAACACGCCTGTGCTGCCAAAGTGCCATCCAACTTCTTTCTCTCTGCGCTCTTTATCACTCCTTTTTTCCCTCTCTCCTCCCCATCTCCATTTCTCCATAGCCTTTGTAGACTTCAAATAAATTTGGTCATGACAATGAGTAAAGATGGTGTCTTGCTCATTTAGCTGTCAGATCTCTTGTCTTCTGAAGTGCTAAAATCAGAGGATTTCCCCTCACAATACATTAGCCTCAGAGCTGGATTCCAGGACACTAGATATCTATCTGTGTGGCGTTCCACTGTGTTTAACTACATCACTGCGTGCTTTCATCAGAAATGAAATGATTTGTTTATATGCAATCTTGTTTTTATTATAAAAGCTCATGATCAAATATCCATCTACACATATTATCTTATGTAGGGTTGCAGGATGATCAAATACGGACTAGGTAAATCAGACCTGTTCCGTTCAGGTTCATGTGTACAGCCATAACCAAGAGGGATACAGCGGTTCTCATACATCATTTGATAATTGTGATTGTTGTGAGTGATCCACCTGTGAATTCCAGGTCTGCGTGAGGGACGGGACTGTTGACTTGTCTGGCTCAGCAGTCTGCCAGAGGAACTGTGAGCTCCCTGAATTAAAATATTTGTGAGCGAATGAACAGAAACAATCATCTGCAGAAGTACCCAGTGTTGTGTTCTGTAAAGTTGGTCACACCTTCTTCAACACACTTCCCAGAAACAAACAATGTGAATCAGTGTGTCGATGCTACAGTTTATACACTGTGTAGCAATTAGAAAAAAAGATTAACATTCTGGTCCATATATCACAAATTGGAAGAAAGAGGGCTGTTTTTTTCTCTCCTCAACACTTGTTGGCAGTCATATCCAGTCCCATCCTGCCCCTCCCCAACCCCAGAAGCACGAACCCTCTCCTCACCTCAAAGCCACCATTTTTCCAATAGAGTCTCTAATAGGCCCTTAAGGTAGCTTTGTGAGCATCTTTGTGTGCACTGTCGAAGATCGCAGGGCATTAATTTCACTCTTGAGCATGTAAATAAGTGAATGTGTGGGAGTGCAGAGCAGTTACTCACTTCATCTGAGAGAGCTTTATCACCCTCGCCTTCTCTTTAACGGACACGCATGAGAATCTCAGCAGCACACACAATGCCAGCTCTCATAATGGCACCCTATGCCCTTCTCCGTCAGCTTCCGGAGGGCCTCCATCTCTGTCTGTTTCTCCCCCTTTCCAAAGCACCCCTGGGGGAACACAGGGGTGCGTTGTGTTTACCTCCGGCTGTGGCCAACGGAACACAAAACAGTCCCGTTCATTGCCTGTTTGTCAGCTCTGAGCCTTTTGAAAGCCAATGTAAAAGAGAGATGAGAAAACAATTAAAAGCCCCTCCTGAACGCTGCACTAACATTTTCCCAGCTCAGGGAGCCTGTGAACAGGGATGGAGACTCTAAACTGCTCCATTATTTCTCAGTACTTGGCATGATGCTAGCTGCTTGTGTTTGAATGGACGACTCCACACAGAGGCCTTTTGTGGGGAAACTTGGCTCAGCACGCATGCACTGCTTAATTAAGATCTATCTATCTATCTATCTACATAACAATCTAGGTAACATTATAAAGGTAACTTACAAAATCAAAAAATCTACAAATATAACAAACTTAATAAACTTACACTTGAAAGGTTATTTTGACTTGCACTATTTTTACATGCTCAAAAATATTTGTCTGTTTTTAAAACTTACAAAATGTAATATTTTACAAATATATCAATATCTGTGTTCTTATAATATCACAAAATGGTTCACCCAGATGAAAACACAAAGTAGAAAATGGGAGGCATGACCATTTTAGATGAGTGTAAACTTTACCATGACATTTAGGGCCAGATTTACTAACAGCTTGCAACTGCACAAACCCTCTTTTGGCATTAAAAAATTACTATTAAGATTGATGAAAGATGGGCACAGAAAAGGCAAGGGCACAGTTATTTTTGTGGCATGTGCACTCGTAGGAGTTTCCCTTTCTGAAGCAAAATTTATGGGAGCAGAGTATTTAAATAAATCATGCAATATAATTTACTAAAATTTGCTATAGTAAATATTATTGTTGTTGTGCCATTATTTAATGCACCCATCCAGTCCTGATGGGTACTGGTAGACGAACTTGGCTTGCTGTCCTCGACGGAGGCTCGAACCCAAGGCTCAGCTTGAGCTCAGTGTTCAACCCCCGATTGCAGTACTATATAGAGGGAGAATAACAGAAATAGAGGAGGAGATGAGGAGGTGGAGGGATGCCGGAAGAATTGTTGCTGGGATGGCGCAATGACTGCTGCTTATGTGCTCGTAATGATGAATGACAGGACTGAATGATTAAGCTCCTCCCAAACCTACATTTGGAACTTTATAAAGCGCCTGTGTTGTTAGTAGATCACCCACACTTGATTTTCATCAAAATGTGTGAAGCCATCATCCAAGAAAATACAGATTTTCTTAATTGCTTTGGTTCAACTGTCAATGTTTTTTTTTCAGAATAAATTCAGATTTCTGAAAAATGTTTCCGCATATGTGTGCGAAAGAGTAAGTAAAACTGTCTATGGTTTGCATAATAACTAAATGCATGTCTTGCTGATCAAAACTGATGAGCTTTGTGTGAGTCATTGTGTGAACCATCAGATGCAAATAGATCCATTTAGTCATCAAAATCTTTCAGATATACATGCATATAACATAAATATCAGTAGCCTTTTTACACTTTTCAAAATTATCTGTTCCCTTCTTACACTTTTTTACTACAAAATATCACAATAATTTGATTGGTTAGCTGTTCCATTACAATAAGACCAGGGGCCTCATGTATAAAATTTCATTAATTAGGAGAATAGTGTGTCAATAATGCAAAATGACAATAGTAAACACTCATTTTTTCAGTTAAAGGCAGTTCATCATTAAATTCAGTGATGTCATCATCCAGCTCATTTCAGTTTAAATAGTATCTGTGCAATCAAGTCAACGATATATCTGAAAATGAAGTGTCCCCAACTAAGCAAGCCATAGGCAACAGTGGCAAGGAACCAAAACTCCATCGGTGACAGAATGGAGAAAAAACATTGGGAGAAACCAGGCTCAGTCGGGGTCAGTCCTCCTCTGGCCAGACAAAACCAGCAGTTCAATTCCAGGCTGCAGCAAAGTCACATTGTGCAGAGGACTCAACTGGTTCCTGTGGTCTTGTCCCGGTGGCCATCTAGGAGACAAAGGTCTTCACGGGGGATCTGTCTCTGGGGTTCATCTAGTTGTCCTGGTCTGACATTCAGGGCTGTAGAGGTCCTCTCTGGGTGCTGATCCACCATCTGGTCTGGATACGTACTGGATCCGGGTGACTGCAGTGACCATCGGATCTGGATACAGACTGGATCTGGTGGCTACGGTGACCTCTGAATAAGAGAGAAACAGACCAATAAAAGCGTAGATGCCATTTTTCTAATGTTGTAGCAAGTACATCGGGTGTTATGGGAAGTGTTCCCGGTTCCAGCTGACCTAATTAATGCAGCCTAACAATCATTTAACGAATTTGAATGTCAGAAATGTGTTAGTGTGTTATGTGTAAGCCAGGTTAAAGAGATGGGTCTTTAATCTAGATTTAAACTGCAAGCGTATGTCTGCCTCCCGATTATTCCAGAGTTTGGGGCGCTAAATAGGAAAAGGATCTGCCACCAGCAGTTGATTTTGATATTCTAGGTATTATCAAATTGCCAAAGTTTTGAGAACGGAGCGGACACGGAGGACTATAATGTAACAAGAGCTCATTCAAATACTGAGGTGCTAAACCATTCAGGGCTTTATAAGTAATAAGCAAGATTTTAAAATCTATAAAATGTTTAATAGGGAGCCAGTGCAGTGTTGACAGAACCAGGCTAATATGGTCATACTTCCTGGTTCTAGTAAGAACTCTAGCTGCTGCATTTTGGACCAGCTGGAGTTTTTTTGTTAAGAGTGCAGAACAACCACCCAACAAAGCATTACAATAATCTAACCTTGAGGTCATAAACGCATGGATTAACATTTCTGCATTTGACATTGAGAGCATAGGTCATAATTTAGATATATTTTTGAGATGGAAAAAATGCAGTTTTACAAATGCTAGAAACATGGTTTTCTAAGGAAAGTTTGCTATCAAATAGCACACCTAGGTTCCTAACTGATGACGAAGAATTGACAGAGCAGCCATCAAGTCTTAGACAGTGTTCTAGGTTATTACATGCAGAGTTTTTAGGCCCTATAATTAACACCTCTGTTTTTTTACAGAATTTAGCAGTATGAAATTACTCATCATCCAGTTTTTTATATCGACCACGGATTACGCTAGTTTTTTAAATTGGTATGTTTCACCAGGCCGCAAAAAAATATATAGAGCTCACTGAGTATCATCAGCATAACAGTGAAAGCTAACACTGTGTTTCCTGATGATATCTCCCAAGGGTAACATGTAAAGCGTGAAGAGTAACAGGCCCTAGTACTGAGCCTTGAGGTACTCCATACTGTTCTTGTGATCGATATGATACCTCTTCATTCACTGCTATGAAATGATGGCGGTCATATAAGTATGATTTTAAACCATGCTAATGCACTTCCATTAATGCCAATAAAGTTTTCTAGTCTATGCAAAAGAATGTTGTGGTTAATAGTGTCGAACGCAGCACTAAGATCCAATAGCACTAATAGAGATACAACCACGATCAGATGATAAGAGCAGGTCATTTGTAACTCTAAGGAGAGCAGTCTCAGTACTATGATACGGTCTAAATCCTGACTGGAAATCCTCACAGATGCCATTTTTCTCTAAGAAGGAACATAATTGTAAGGATACTACCTTTTTCTAGTATCTTGGACAGAAAAGGGAGATTCGAGATCGGTCTATAATTAACTAATTCTTTGGGGTCAAGTTGTGTTTTTTTATGTAGAGGCTTAATAACAGCCAATTTGAAGGTTTTAGGGACATATCCTTATGACAATGATGAATTAATAATAGTCAGAAGAGGATCTATGACTTCTGGAAGCACCTATTTTAGGAGCTTAGATGGAATAGGGTCTAACATACATGTTGTTGGTTTAGATCAGCGGTTCTCAATTCCATTCCTTGCGCCTCCCCTGCTCTGCACATTTTGTATGTCTCTCTCATCGCTTCAGATGTTAGCTCTATTCGAAAGTAAGTGCCCTGCGAAGTGGACATCACAAGACATTCCGCCATGATTCCAGTTTGAAGCGAACATATATGTTCCATTCAAAGTGCACTGAAGTGTGTGAGACGTGAATTTAAATTGTATTTACAGGTGCATCTCAATATATTATGTCATGGAAAAGTTCATTTATTTCAGTAATTCAACTCAAATTGTGAAACTCATGTATTAAATAAATTCAATGCACACAGACTGAAGTAGTTTAAGTCTTTGGTTCTTTTAATTGTGATGATTTTGGCTGATCACAGAGAGAGATAGTTAGATAGAGATTCAACAGAAAAGCGAAGCTACACGGAGCTACAATCACAAACCAGAAGTATGGCAGAAAAGAAATGGAAACCTCAGCAAGCTCCTCAAAGTATCAAAGTAGCACCACCAGTGTAATGGATTTGGGCTTAAATATTAATATTAGGTTTGGGTCATACTATTTTATGGGGCATCAGATAGGAATTTCACATTGACAGTAAAGAGAAATCAAAGAAGATTGTTGAATAAATAAGAATTACCTAAATTGGAGTACGTTATATGCTGACCAATCTGAAGGATTTGAGAGATATTGTTAACTTGTAGAGCCTCTTACTGAATTATCAACACAAGGAAGACACAAATGTAATAAAATGATTTTTATTAACAAAAGAATAGTCAAGAGTAACTAAAAACTACTAAATGGGTACAATGAATGGATAAAGTGCAAAAGATTGATAAATGCAAGTGATTGAGTTTCTATGAATGTTACACATTATCTTATGGAAAGATAAATTGTAGTTCCTTTGGAGCTAATAGGATATACCTTATTCTGAATTCAACAAATAAACAGATAGATTATTTGTTATTAACTGGCATCAGCTAGTGTTGTCACGGTACCAAAATTTCAGTATTCGGTACCAATACCAGTGAAAATCCACGGTTCTTGGTACCAATTTCGGTACCAAAGCAAAACACAAAAACATGCTAATTAAAACATTTGACTATACTTTCATTTAATCCAATCTGTGTACATATTTAATTTTAAAGGGATTTTGAATTTTAAAGCCAAGAATAACAACTAAGTTAGCTAAAAAAAAATGACCATTTGTACATTCTCTAACACGTGTATATTTTAGATTCACAATTCATTAAAAAGCCTCTGGTGTGTAAAAATAGTAAATCTCATCATGTCATCCAGTTTTTTTACCCTAATAAAAGTTATAGGAGCATTAAATAGTTAATAAAGAAACTTAATTCTAATGCTCATTATATTAACGTTAGCCACGCTTATGCTAAAGAATAACTACTCTAATAACAGCCTGCATTTCAATCCAACATTCAAATTAAAATATTTCATAGTATTCATAACAGAAGCAGTGTTTCCCACAGCTGCATATACAGATTCATTCTCTGCCAGCAGGAGGTGCTTGTAGAGTGCGCAAGAGAGAGAGGTTTCCCCGGTAACGGCTGTGATCAATAAAGCTCACAAACGCTGCTTAGGCATTACAGGCAAGATGACATCCATCATTTTCTGAAGACAGTCGGTTTTCTTCAGAAATACAGTGATATAAAAACACCCGCACTGGGTTTAGACTTTGACACGTGCAGTGCTCATGTTTATTCAACAAAGTCAATGCCTTTTAGAAAATCTGTTTGTTGCGATCAGTTTTGATATTTCCCAATGTATGGGAAACACTATGAAACTCACCTGCTTGAACTCTTTAATTTGATCTGGGTGTCTGTCTTTAAAGTGTTTTGTTAGTTTGGTGTGTTTCCTCCTTTTGAGGTTGCCTTATCTCAGTGCTTTTATGAAGAGAGTGCATCTGCGCACCTTTTAGATAGCGCACCAAGAACCGGGTTGACCGGGTACTCGGTACCACCGGTACTTAAAAAAAAGTACTGGGTCTTTTGACAACACTAGCATCAGCTATATAAAATCTAATGAAAATTAGATAATCATATACTGACAATAAACACTAATGCCAACGATCTGCGGAAAGAAATTTAGAAAGAGTGATATTCCCCCTGGTCATGTGCTGAGTCTGGGCTGTGACATCTTCCACTTATTGTCCTGAGCCATGCTGCAGGAAGTGGCTCAGGAAGAAAGGAGTTGGATCCGTTTCACAGTCTTGAACACAAAGCACTGGTGAGCAATGAACTCCTGAACATAGAGAAGGTCCTGGGTTTGGAAATACGAAAACAGAGGAGCCTTATAGGTGAAGGTGCTGAAGTCTGTACAGAAGATCCAGACAGCCTGGAACATGCAGGAGAAGGTTCTCTGACAATACGATTCTGGAGTTGTGGGAGACGATCCTAACTAGTTTGGAACTCGCAAATGGAAGATCAATGAAGAGAAGGTTCTGAAGTTGTTGCTGAAAATGGGGGGCACTAAGCTTGTGGTCATTGTTGCTGTTTCCAAACTCCCCAAATTTGCTTCTTTCAGAACTACTTTGTTTCTCCTTGGAATAGCATAGCAGCTCAACAACATAGAGCTTAGCACTTACAGTAGACAATTTCTTTGTCTCTGAGAGAACCTTTGAATCGTTCCTGAGAAGGAGGGATTTGCAAGTTGGCGCCTTTCAGATCCAGCGTTTTGTTTTGCAGATGCTGCTGGAGGTCATGATAAGAGGTCTATAATAAAATATTTCAACTCAAATCAATACTTCATCTATATTTACTCATATGCCCAGTAACTGTGTAATAAGCGGGACAATATACATCGAGCCGGTTGACATTGCAAAATAAACTCCTTACAAGTCCTGATCACCCTGTTGGGGTTCATTTTGACTGGATATTCATTATACCTTACTTCAAAACAACTAAAAAATTAGTTGTAGTCTGTAAAGTTTGTAAAGTAAAATGTAAAAAAACTTCAAGAATAAATGTTATCAGAATTGTAATAAATCTAAAATAATTAAGCACTAAATGCTGCAAATTTTATATTTACCAGTATATGTTGATGTCCCCTTTTCAGTCAGAAACATTATATACAAAACATTATGGATATGAGAGGAGATAATAAAATGTGCTTTAAAAAAATTTTTATAAAAAAAAAACATTTAATAAAATGAGATGCCTCGGGAATCCATTAATGTGTTAACAAAGGGTCGGCCAAACGTTCCTATATCCTGTAAATAAACATGCCAAAACATATCTTGTACATTCAACCAAGCCTCCAACAGAACTCGTGAATACATTTTATATTATATATATATATATATATATATATATATATATATATATATATATTATATTATATTGCTAACTCTTCTAACCAAGCTCAGTACAGAAATCATTACCCTAAATGTTAAATAGCAATATCTTTGCCTTGAATAATCTTTCCTTAAATACAATATTTAATAATAAAAAAAGTATATATCATTAAAATAAATGCAAAGTAATTAATCGAACTTCGTGATGTGTATTTAATCTATATGTTTAAAAAGATGGATATATTCAGTAATTTTTTCAAAACATTGATTAAAAGTTCTGCCGATTCATGTCCGTTTTTGATTAATTCTGAATTCTAAATCATGAATGATTTTCTTTGACAGATAATCAATTTAAAATGCTAAAATGAACTGAATTGTAATTTTTTTTAAGTAGTATAAAATATTTAAAATATTGAGGAGACTGAGGATGGTTGTGACAAAGAGTAAGTTGTAACACTGCCAGTTCATCACTTAGGTACAGGGTTGAAATCTCTATCATACCATTTTAATGAGATATTTTCACAGAGATAGCAGTATTTTTGCAGTATTTTTGTGACTTTGTGATTTTATTTTCACAGGGGTGGCAGACACAAATTATCACACTCTCTAGTTTGTCCTATAAAATGTTAGTTTTAAGAAGCCAAATTAAATAATGAAAACAACTCAGTTTGTATCCATGATCAGACCATAATAATCTTTTCACTGTAGGAAAAAAAAAAAAAAAACTCTGATTTAAAAAAATGAAAAACTTACCTGCCAAAAATGTGGTTTCTTTTTTTTTTTTTGGTAATGCAGAAGACACTAATGTGTATATGCAATTTGATAATGACAGTTTGACTGGCATGAGAAGAGAAATATTCAGTGTTGCTATTTCATTTTACAGCTGTAGTTGTAATGTTATATATCTGAGATGGAAGGATTTTTTATATTGTCATTATGCATTAGTGACACACTATTTTCCTATTTAATACTATAAAGTTGCTTTGTCACAATTGGTATTGTTAAAAGTGCTATATAAATAAAGGTGATTTGATTTGCTGGTATTACAATAAATGGGTATAACTGTAAAGTCTATGGCTCCAGTGAAGCAAGTCCTGCCTTTCAAATAAAATCCAGTCACCCATTTCATCGCCAGGTCTTAACTTGAAACTAGCTCTCAGTTTTTGATCTACAAAACTGGAGAAATCTGTAGATTTTAGTATTCCCCCATTCAGTTTGACAGGAAGTGTACTTGCATGACTCAAAATAGCATGACCCAAAATGGCCACCAAGCGAACTGACTTGCTTGAAACAAAGTGTTTTTAATTTAGGCTGTAGGAGGCAAAGGCTATGAGAAATTAGCTAAAGATTGGTTGTTTGTTCACAATTAGTGAAGGACAATCTATCTTCTGTCCCATTATTTCTTTCACAATCTCTTTGTTTTGCTGAATGCTGGTGGTTGTGATTGGATGTGCTATGTGTGAGTGCAAGTGTGTGTTACAAGCAGAAGTGAAGGTTTGTCAGTATTCACTATCGTCTTTTCCCTGCTTGTCCGCTTTGTTTTCTCTGGTTCTCTCTGTGTGGACATGTGGGGGATGGGTGCTTGATTTAATGAACTCCTCTGAGGTTCAGACTGAGATGATCAAATGCTGCTCTTCTTCACTACAGTCAGATAACAGATGCACGGCGTTTCATGCTAACTGAGCTCAGCGCTCAATAGAGCTGCTCCAGCTCGCCGGATACCTTTACACACACACACACCAATAATGACAATATTGCTAAGAATCATGGACTTAATCCAATTATGATGTTTAAATGATGACATGCGCAAACCTCTTCAGTTCTGTTTACATGCAGTTTTCATCTTAGATTGATTAATGGATAAAACCACAGGGTAGTAAAATAACAGGGAAGAAGCAGATCAGCTTGGCCAAATTATACCAAAGACAAGTGTTGGGAAAGGCTCAGTGTGGTGTGGGATGATATTCTGGGGTGTGATACAACAATGACACATATTCTATAGTAATTCAGTCTCTAAAGTTGCGATGTACCATGAGTTTCAACCCCTCCCCCTAGCATGCATTTTAGAAACATGTTTTTCTTAGTAAAAGCTTTGATTTATAGCAGATATTATGAACTAATTTAGCTCAAATCAATAATTCATGTTCAAATATTTATTGGGTGGGTAGATGTGTAATAGGCATATAATGTATAATGTGCAATCAACTGGATATGATCTCAAAATAAACTCATATGACCCTGTATTTTATGATAATGATCTGTTGATTGTACATTATCTTTACTCATGTTTATGTGATGCAAAGTCAGAATGAACTCCTCAGATCCTGTCATCTTCTACACCAGTGTTTCGAACCTGGCTTGAGCCATCATCCACTAGTACACACATTTTAGTCCGAGTAGAAGAAATTTGATTAAAGTTTAAATGTACCTGAATTAAAATCGCAGTATTCCACATATTATACCCTGGTTATGGTTGCTCTGATTAGAAGCGTAATTTAACATAATCATCATAGAATTTAATAAACTTCACAGAATGATTACAGATTTCAGGAAACATCTTTACAGTCAATCCCCTTACAAACTGAGTCTAAGCAAGTAAGACAGGTTTCAACCTTCAGGAGACAGAGACATTTTTGGGTCCTGAAGATGTTTTGACATGCACTGACATTTGTGCTTATTTCAGTTAGTCTATTCTATTATTGCACTAGTGGTCTATGTTCTTCTGGTTATGCACTACTGGTGTAATGAGATTGAACAAAACTTTACACAGACTGGGTTGGTAATTGATACTTTCAAAGCAGTAGCATGCTAACCTTTGTGTTACTGTCAAACTTTAGTTGCGTACTTGAACCATTTATTCATAGTGCATGCTAGACTTCCGTTAAAAGAATATTTACTGTACAAATGTTTCTAAATTCACATACATGAGGGAACTATTTTTGCTAGCACTCCTGGCACAAATCATCTCCATAAACATTAGATTGAATAGATCCTGGGATATTCCTCTAGAAAAGCTTTGTGGAATCTGAGAAAACACACAAGCAAGTGCACACGAGTTACAACAGAAGAAACGAAGACATAAAGCATAAAATCAAAGAAAGTAAGTGAGAAATTGAAAGACAAAGCATGTGAAAAAACTAAGAGAGAGAGAGGGAGAGACTGTAATGGCCCTTGGCCCCTGCAGTGCCCCTCTGTGCGCTCAGTATAGATGAATGGGAGCCTGGTAACCCTTCAACCAGAATGATCTGTGAATACATCATTACAGATCACATCTGAAACCTGTGCACAACACACAATTCCCTAATCACTCGCTCTTTACAGGAAGAATGTGTTTTCGTGCACAATGAGAGTGCGCCCATGCACACTGATAGAGCGCACATATGGGTCAGTCATGTGCTTATATTTTACCTCACAGCTCCTACAAAAGCTGGAATATGATGCGGATGGTTGGTGCTGAATAACAATAAAACTGTTATTTAATTATGTTTTGTATGTGGAGAAATGCATACATTAGTAGTTGATGCTCACTGCTCTGAAACTGAACTGAAGTGTGTCAGATAAGATAGACAAGATAATTTATTTATTTATTTTTAATTTAAAATGAATTCAGTGAAAATTTTAATTTAAATCCTTTAAATATTCATTTTGTCTCAAATTATTTGTGTACTTGAACTATTATCAGCTTTACTGTATTAATAAATGTATTAATATATGCAAACTTACCGACGAGTAAGGCAAATAGTAAGGATCATGAGCGAGACATGTAATAATCCAGAATATTCTTGTGATTGATAAAGCTCAGTCATGCTTACTTTCCCTGCTAGATTTTTACCTTACCACTTAATTGGTCAGTATGCTTTGAATTTGTATGTTGTAAGACAGAATCTAGTTAATTTGTTTTTGAATTGCATTGTTAGTGTGCTTCAGTCCTTAAAACTCAAATGCTAATTTGTCCTTGCTATTTGTTTTGACCTGATGGGAATATATGTGTGCGTCCTCCGGATTTGACATTCACTGTTGCCCCGAGTCTTGACCCCAAACAAGGCAAGTGTGTATGTGTGTGTGTGTGTTTGTGTAAGAGATTATGTCACCACAGTCGTGACTCGTGACTTTAACCCGTTTTGGACACTATGATAATGATAGATGTGCTATTTCTGCAATCTTGACCACAATTAATTATGAAAAGTAAATCTGGAATGATTGAGTATGATGAATTTAGTTGCAATATTTATAATGTCTCAAATTTCTTGGTGAGATTTCCAGAAAATAAGCTAATATTCTCTTGATAATGTTTACAATAATTATATAATAAAATAAGTATTATAGGTCAGCTAAAAATGATTTGAGCTTTAAGCTGTCAGCCTTCTCAGACGTCTTGATGGTTGTGCATAAGAAATTGCTTCTTAAAATATCTTGAATGTGCCAATAATTTCATCATGCAATTACATTTGTTGAACAGAGATTTCACAGTAAGATCACACTTTTCCATGCAGATTCTGGAACATAACCTACAATAATGGCTGATCGTGTGAACTTTGCAGTAAGGTTTGATAATATCAGTGCTGATCTAATATATCATACTTGGATTGCTACATTTACAGCAAAGACATCTGCATAGTCTGCATAGGAGATTTCTAGTCTAATGCACACAAATATATTGTACAAATCAATTCATTAGATTACTGATTTATTATATATTGCTGTGATGATGTTTTCTTTTTATTTTAGGTGTTTCAGTATATTTAATCTATATTTACCTCAAGTTTTATCCATTTATTATGTTATAAACTGTTGATGTGAGCAATGTGTGTGTGTGCTTGATTGAAGAAGGGCCAAAAGGTTGTAATAGCTGTCAGAGAGAGAAACAAGAAGAAAGAGAGTCCGAGAGAGAATCTTCTCCTCTGGAAGGTTGAATAAAATTGTGATAATCGCCATCAGTTGTGCCTCACAGCGGGCTGCTATTCCTGAAAGAGTGATTCCTCCCAATAGAGAGCGGATTGAGTGAGAGGAGAATGGGTCTTTGCCCCCCTCCAAGTCCATCCGCTGCTCTCCCACGGTGGGCATATGCATGACATCAGCAGGCTGAATGGAGCTGGCATCCTCCTCACCCCTTTCCATGCCAGATTAAACCCAAATCTTTGCCCGGGGGAGTTAGAGGGGGGCACTGCCACTTTTGCGGGTAGGACAAAAGCCCTCAGATGGGTAGCCGGGAAACTTCACATGGTCCTGGCCAAGTTGGAGAGAAACAAATAGAGTGAATACCTTTCACTGGCCTCCTTTGGCATTGCATTGAGTCACATCAAACACACACACATACAGATATGTACACACATACACACACTCTTCAGCCCACCCATGTCAGCTTCCAAATGATGCCTGGTGAGGAATTTAAACTCAAGGGAGTCTGTGAAATCCTAAAAGTGGAAGAAGTGAAACTGTCAAGAAGTCATATTTATCTGGTGTTCTGGTTTGGGTACTTAAAGGGTTAGTTCACCCAAAGTACTCCTGTAGCGAATCAATGTGTTTTGGTAAGAAAAATAACCATATTTAAACATAATAATCACTTAAATCTAGCTTGCGCTCACTGTTGTAAACGGTATCAGTTCCGGGCGGATGACATATGAGTTCATCTTTGCACCGGTCAGAAGTGACACATGCAGAAACGCACCGGAGAGATCAAAACAAAACAATGGTCGCTAATTAGAAGTACAAAACAAGGATTTGTAAAGAAGAATGTTGGAGGATTTTGATAAAGCTAAGAGGAAACTGGTTTTCCTTTGCTAAAGTAAGGAAACTTTGCTTCCTTTGCTCCTGTTAACGAACGTTGGTTTTCACGAGAACTGTATGATTTAATTTTACCTAATTTCTAAATGATTCGTAAACGACTTGTTCAAAGCAGTTCAAAGAATCAGTCTCTCTAAACCCCTCCTTTCCGTGAGCCCTCACTGCTGTGATCGGTCAGATGGCGTAGTTCTTTGTGATTGGTCCAGAGCCGTAGAGAGATTGGCTCTGGATTGGTCTACCGTGTACAGCGTGTGTTGGAAACGAAACGCCCATTGCCCATTGGAATGACAGCCCTGGAGACTTGTCAATACATAGGAAAAATGCCATCATTGCACATGTAAGGTACAAGGCAACTAAATGCAGTTAGCATCTAACCAGAAGTGCAATTAGCAGTAAGTACAGGATATACAGTGTCTACAATATGTTACAAACGTTCAATAAATATACAGATAAGGCAGTACTATGGACATAATTTACAGATTGATTTTTAAATACTATCAGCATGATATAAAGATAGGTGTACTATGAACATACTATACAGATGGATTATGTAATGTGTATGTACACTATAAGCAAAAACTATGAACATATGAACATCATTTATACTAGTGCAATGGACAGTAAAAACGTGTATAGAAAAATATTTCAGTGTGCAAATGATCATTCAGTATTCTGGATGAACAGACAGTAGTGCAAGTAATAACAAGTGAACTGTTTTTTGTTTGTTTGTAAACCAGATGTAGTGATGATTAGTGTTTAGGCCGGGGGGGGGGGGGGGTATAGGGGGAAAAGCAGAATTGGGGGGGGTGGATATAGGGGGAAAGCAGAATTCAGTAAGGAGACAGCTGTAGGGAAAAAGTTGTTCCTGAGTCTGCTGGTCCTTGTCCGGAGGCCTCTGAAGCACCTCCCGGAGGGCAGGAGGTTAAACAGTCTGTGGTCAGGGTGAGAGGAGTCCTTAAGAATGCTGCGAGCTCGACGTAGACAGCGTTTCCTCTGGATGTCCTCAATAGCAGGAAGTGTTGTCCCTGTGATGCATTGGATGGTTTTCACCACCCTCTGCAGTGCTTTGCGGTCAGCAGCTGAGCAGTTCCCATACCAGACTGTGATACAACTGGTCAGGATGCTCTCGATCGCACACCGGTAAAAGTTCACAGCTGGTTCTTCTTCAGTGTTCTGAGGAAGAAGAGGTGCTGGTGAACCTTCTTGACCAGGCTGGAGGTGTCTGTAGTCTAGGACAGGCTTCGAGATGGTGGTTCCCAGGAACTTGAAGCTGGAGACACATTCAACAACCATCCCGTTAATGTGGATGCGGTCATGCATGCTTCCTTTCTTCTTTCTGAAGTCCACAATGAGCTCCTTTGTCTTACTGGTGTTAAGGAGCAGGTTATTGTCAGCGCACCATGTGGCCAGGTGCTGTACCTCTTCCCTGTAGGCAGTCTCGTCGTTGTCTCTGATGAGGCCAATCACCGTAGTGTCAACTGCAAACTTAATGATGGAGTTGGATCCATGCACAGGCTTGCAGTCGTGGGTGAGGAGGGAGTGGAGGAATGGGCTCAGCACACAGCCCTGTGGTATGCCGTTGTTGAGTGTGATGGTGGTGGAGCAGGTGTGCCCTGATCTAACATGCTGAGGTCTGTTGGTCAGAAAGTCCATAATCCAGTTGCAGAGGGAGGTGTAAATGTCCAGGTCTCCAAGTTTTGTGGTCAGCTTGGAGGGAATGACAGTGTTAATGCTAAGCTGAAGTCAACATCCGTACATATGTGTTGTTATTGTCCAAGTGTGTGAGAACAGAGTGCAGCACTGTGCATACTGTATCCTCTGTGCACCTATTGCTATGGTAGGCAAATTGGTGTGGGTCCAGTGTGGGTGGGAGGCAGTCCTTGAGCTGTGCTAGGACCAGTCGCTCAAAGCACTTCATAACAATAGGTATGAGTGCTACGGGGCTGTAGTCATTCAGGCACATCGGGGAGGAGTGTTTCGGCACTGGCACAGTCTGTCTGTGTCTGTCTGTCTGTGAAGACCCTTGCAAGCTGCTCTGCACATGCCCTAAGCACACGTCCAGGAATGCCATCCGGGCCGCCGAAGCGAGCATAATGCGTGCATTGATCCGGCTCAATGCAGTGTAGACATCTGTGGAGGTGAGTTTGAGGGGTTGGTGGTCTGCTGAGAGTGTGATCTTGGTGGCCGTCTCCTTGCTGTTGCTGTTGAAGCGAGCATAAAATAATTTAGCTCGTTAAGGAAGGAGACGTCTGTGACCGTTGGAGTAGAGTTGCTTGGCTTGTAGTCACTGATGGCCTGGATAACATTCCACATCCACCTTTAGTCAGAGTTGGAAAAGTGTTCCTCTACCGATTCCTCTGTTCCTCTATTTATCTTACCAATTCAAGCTGGAGTCTGGTGATGAAACGGTTGAACTGATCGACAAGAGACTGATTTGCAAGCACGACTGGAGCAGTACGTTTCTCAGTGGTAGGTGTCAAGTGTTAAAAAGTTTGTGGTAATGATAAGATGTGATAAAACAAATTTACTCTCACAGCCATTTCTCGACATGATGATAACCATATGGAAATTTTACTGTTTTGGGCGGGCAAGTTGGTGACATAGAATGTGGGCAGACATTATGCAAATGTGTTACTTTGTGACGTAGAGCCGTAACAGAACAAGATTTGAATTCCTGACGACTCGTTTAGGCGATTGCGAGCTGACTCTTTTTTTGATAGACAATAACTTTATCTATCATGCACTGTCTGCTTCACAAATTTGCAGGCAGTTTATGTTCACATACAGCTACATGACACAGTGCATGAAAGGTAATATTTGAAAAGGCATAATAGGAGCACTTTAAGTAAAGGTCATGTTCCATGAAGATATTTTGTAAATTTCCTACCTTAAATATATCAAAGCTTCAGTTTTGATTAGTAATATGCATTACTAAGAACTTCATTTAGACAAATTTAAAGGCGATTTTCTCAATATTTAGATTTTTTTGCACCCTCAGATTTTAGATTTTCAAATAGTTGTATCTCAGCCAAATATAAATCTAAATTTTGGAAAACTGACACTTAAGACAAGGTTTTGTGGTCCAGGGTCACATATAGTATATTTATCTTCTGTTTCTCTAATGTCATCCAGCATTACATTTGTTAATTAATTTTTCAATTTATATATATATATATATATATATATTATATATATTATATATATATATATATATATATATATATATATATACTATATATATATATATATATGGTGTCTTCTGTGATGTTGTTTGTTTGTAGTTTTTTGTATGAGAGGGCAGCCCTAAAGCTCCATTCACAAGAGTTTAGCTCTAGTTCACAGTGACTAAACATGGCAGATCTGAGCCTGTTGTTGTTTTCACATTTTGTCCAGCGGCTGGATGGTCGCTGCTGTGCATTGTTAAAATGATATGGACATTTGCCTGAAGTTTCACACTGTGTAATTTTGGAGTATTTGTTATTTTGGCCTTTTTTTCTATAAATCTTGTCCTACTGTATAGATATATGTAAGCATCCACATTAACACTTTGATTGCAGCAGTAATTACTCACAGTAAAATGTCTGTTTCTGAAAGCTTGGACTAAGGAATCAGGAAAGCACAAAAGTTACATAATTCAAGTGGACAATTAAAAATAAATAAAAAGTAAAAAATCAAGGGACGTGGTGTGGTCAGATATTTATTTGGTGTCTGTGTGTGTGTGTGTGTGTGTGTGTGTGTGTGTGTGTTGAGCGGGTCCTGTTGCTAACCTTACGCAGTGATTACTAGACTTTCTGTTAAATATTTTTGTATTTAACAAAATATACTTTTATAAAATGAACTTAAAACATCAAAATAAAATGACCTTAAATTAAACATATCATGTCACAATATTTTCACAGTGATTCATAGCCATGAATTTGTCAAATATTCATGTACCTATGTATTTGACTGTAGTCGTGTATGTCTGAGCAGCAGGGCCGGACTGTGACAAAATTCCATGCCAGGAAATCTCACACTCGCCCAAGCCATCCCATACACCCACAGCAAATTTTGAAACCGTGGACAACAATGTTTTTTGTATGGCCATCACCATTACACATTAAAAAAGGCCAAGCAAAATAATTAAAAGGTTCTCTCTTGAACTGCACCTTCACTTCCATTTTCCTTTTCAGTCTCATCTTCACCTTACATCATATCTCTCTCTCTTACACCTCACACTTTCACAAAAACACTTATAAAAACAAAACTCTCCCCCCCCATGACACAAAACAACCACCTCAATGTAATTTGTTTGCACATAATATTTATTTATTTTTAATTAATTTTAATTTTAATGACATTGGATCAAATTTATTTTAGTTACATTTAAAATATTACATTACTACCATTTGTTATTG
The DNA here is from genome assembly GCF_018340385.1 of Cyprinus carpio. Classification (NCBI taxonomy): domain Eukaryota; kingdom Metazoa; phylum Chordata; class Actinopteri; order Cypriniformes; family Cyprinidae; genus Cyprinus; species Cyprinus carpio. The sequence continues at coordinate 19,923,039 of NC_056596.1, read as the reverse complement.
TTTATATTATAATGACTTAAATGCATTAGATTGAACAAAACTATATATTATTTAAATTGCCTGAAAGTCAAAATTAGTACAATAATCATGACAATATCTTTATAGAAAAATCCTAATACTGAACTTATTACATTATCATGAGTTATATTTTTCCCTAATTAACCATATTTTTTATAGTAAAAGCATAGTAACCATGTTTTTATTTTATTTATTTATTTATTTAGTCAGATTAATTACTATTTGTATAACCATTGTTTTACCACAAATACCATGTTTAAACCTTTGGGATTTGTGTAGTAACTATAGTATAGAATAGGGTAACACTTTATTATAATGTTCATTAGTTACCATTAGTTAACTACATTAATTAACATGAACTAAGCATGAACAATACTTCTACAGAAATTAAATAACTTACTTAACCAATAAATAAAAACCTATTCATTAAAGTCTCTCGCATTGATTACTATAAAAGAAATTCAATTTATTTGAATCAACAATAAAGACTAACATATACAATATCTTTATTATCGAATGGTGAATTCTTTTGTACATTCCACAGGCAATAATAATAATAATAATAAATACAGGGCAGCAGGCCAAATCACCTGCCAGGCCACCGGAAATTCTCCCGGTTCTCCCGATGGCCAGTCGGGGCCTGCTGAGCATCAGACTCTCTCTCTCTCTCTCTCAAACACACACACACACACACACACACACTAAATGCATAACAAACAACCTGAACAATGCCTTCAGAGTGAACTTTGGCAGGTTTATATTATTATTGCCAATGTCCCAACACTTTTCAGCGCTCCAAAAATGTCACAGTGGATGATAAAGACTTTGAAAGAATCTCTCTCTGTTTATTGTTGTCTCTCAGTCCCTCGTACTCGCATGTACATTAGTCATCCTGAAACACTGCCAGCTTGCCTTCTGTTCTCTTCTTTTTAAACTTCTGTTGGTAAATTGTCATAGGTAGAGAATTTTAATATTTCAGTCACTTAAAAAACTCATATCTGATTAGAATATGCTGATCGGATTGGCATAATTGCCATTATTTATAGTTGGTAAATTATCATAGGTAGAGAATTTTAATATTTCAGTTGCAGTTTTACCTGATACACCACCCCATAGTAACACTTTAGATTAGGGAACACATATTCTTCTGCTATTATCACATGGATTGATTTCACTATTTAAATCAATTGACGCAGTTATCAATATGCATGTAATGGCAAGGGTACCCATTAACTAGATATTCTGATATTCTTTCACTACTCCTTAAAGACGTGAAAGTGGCTGGCAGAACTGGGAGATTCTAAATATGTGTAAGTAAATGTATATTATGTTTTTAATAATTTTATAGTGGTCATATTATATTATCTGTGAATTATAATGAGCTGAGGAGACAGCCATGTTTCTTTATGTTGCAGCACAGTCTGGGAGTGAGACTTATCACATTCACAATGCATAAATTCTTTCACTTCTCCTAAAAGAGGTGAAAGTGGCTGGCAGAACTGGGAGAAGAATAAAATTAAAACACTGTCAAAGTATGCTTGAAAGGTTATTCTCTCAGTGATTACAGCTATGTATTTTTACAAGTTATAAATGTCATTTGGTACTACATATGGAACATAAAATAAACATTATGTGGTTAAAAACATGAGTATATCCATCTGTGGCTTGACTGTCTGTCAAAAAAGCAAAAGACATATCCCTCACAATGGACGCTTTAAAGCATTAAAAAAGAGAAAAGAGCAAAAGACATATCCCTCACAATGGACGCTTTAAAGCATCAAAAAACATAAACTGTCTGTCAAAAAGCAAAAGACATATCCCTCACAATGGACGCTTTAAAGCATTAAAAAAGAGAAAAAAAAAAAAAACATGTTTTGTAGCTCATACCTTGGGCTGCCTACATCACCTCCTGCAATGTTTTGCCATGAATGAAAAAGCTCACATAACTGGCATTGATGCAGCAAGTCAGGATACTGCATTAGTAGTAATAGTGCAATGATAGAACTTTGTCTGAATATGAAGTGGTATTTCAATGAAGTTTCATTTGCCCAGTGCTGCCCTTGAGTATAATGTAGGCTGTAAAATCTGTAAAGAAAAAAAAAAGAATTAGAGAGTTGTAATTACATAATGTGCTGGTTAAAAAATAATGTAAATTTGCATTGGATGCAAGCAAATGTTTAACCGTCCATGTTAAACATGAATCCGTTGTAAGTGTCAACTCTTAATAATGACCATCACATTTAACATGTTGGTGTGCAGCAAAGCACTCATGTAGTATATGATAATTAGTCAGTCTGTGACATTTAATCAAACTCATGCAATCCATCCACACAGTCAGTGTAACCGATCAAATGTCTAATATTTTTAACTCAACAGTGCAAAAAGGAGGTTAGCATTCACAAGTAGCCGTGTGATATCACCAGTATTGGGCAAGTTACTCTGAAAATTTAATCAAATTACTGATTACTCCTTTTAAAAGTAATCATGTTACTGTTCTGATGACTTTATTTCAAAAGTAATTAGTAATTAGTTACATTATTAGTTATGTTACTTTTTCCTCCATGAAATTTATGAAATCCCAGCATACACGCTCCCGATAAATAGTTGTTATTAAAGCATCATTGACAGAACACGGTTATTTTTAACTGAAGCAGGTGGCTGCTCTGTGCATGGTTTGGCAGAATGCCAGCAAAGAGTGCTGCATTTATAATCTCTAAAAGACATCTCAGTTCATCACAATCTCACAAATCTCTGTTATAACACAAAAAAAATATGCATAAGGAATCTTTCATAATGTCTACAATTCGTGTGTTACATTGAGAGGATTCGTGAGCACGCAAATTTCAGCACTATATTGCTCAACGCTGCAAACACGTGTTATAGCCTAAATAGAAACTCTGCTTGCACCTGTTAATCCTTTATATTTTATATTAGTTCATGTTGCTTTTGTGCAATAGATATATAAATTATTTGTTTTAGATATTTTTATGTTTAGATATTTCTATTTTGTGAGAGTCCCATGAATCATTTCATTCTCCCGCATCCCACACACACACACAAGTCTCTGCACTCGCCTATCAAGTGTTGTCTCGCGCCGCGCTCTGTTGCGTCGGGTCTCGTGGGAGCAGGTCTCTATTCCACTGGCACTTGACTGGACAGTGCATATGCTACATCCTTTTTATAATATCTAAATTATAAAACAATGCATTCTGTAATGTAACACAGCAGTAACGTATCGAGACCTTGGCTTGTAACTATACTCTAATTACTATTTTGAAAATTATAACACATTAAATTACTCAATAATCAGTAATCAAATTACAGTTACTGCCCAACACTGGATATCACTCTATATCAGCATGCTGATAATTTAGAACTTATACTTTAGAACTGGCTAATTTAGAATTTGTAATTTATAAGTTAGAACAACCAGTTCATGTAGTCAGTGTGTTGGTGCAGTAGAAATGGGCAGGAATTAAGATCTGAGTGACTTTGGCCAGGGCAAAATTGTTTAACAACAACTGTGTAATAAGTTCATAAGGCTTTTGCTGTACTATTCTGTCTGGACCAAACCAATAGAAGGTCTGTGGGTTTTAATGATAGCAAAAAGAGGCAATGTTCACAGCACACACTGCATAGCATCTGGGCCTGTGTAGGTGCAGACTGGACAGAGGAACTGGATCTTGGAGCAGTGGAAGAAGGTTGTCTGGTCTGTGGAGTCCTGTTTTCTTCTTGCATGGATCATGTGGATGGTTATGTTTGTTTCAACTGCACAATAATAAACTTAATGAAAACAAAATACACTTCGAGAAAATGACATGCTCTTCCAAATAATCTGACACAATTACAGATATAATTACAAAAAAAAAAAAAAAAGTGTAAGTGTTATGATAAAGGTTTTACATCAGTGCTATTAAATGTTGAGTCAGTCATCATAGCTTGTGACACGCTGTGTTTTGGGTGATGTGTGCTTTTGAATGAGATATGTGTACCTTCATAGAGTGGATCAGGATAAGATTTAGCGATAAACAACTGCAGTTGTACTCTGTACCTTACACGGAACCATTGGATACTGCCAGTGAGCACTCTGAATGTAACACGTCATCATTTGGACTACTTTGGTGCTGCTATTTGCCGTCTATATAATTATATATTGTAAAAAAATATATATATATATTGTCACTACTTTTTTCTGCCTTTTTTTTTTTCATTGATGAAAAGTGATTTCAAGAGCACAGGAGAAATGCAGGGCATAAAAAGGAGGATTTTGTGTATGTGTTTAAGGTTGCATTGGTTTAAGGTTGTTGAGTTGTTAAGTATTGTCAGAAGGGACACCTGTTTATTGAAAGTTGTGATGGTCTGAGAAGTTTGGGTAGAGGTGGCAGCTCATTCCACCGGAGAGGAACAGAGAGAAGGTTTTGACTGGGAGTCAGTGGAGTGAGGGGGTGGTCAGAAGGGGTGTGACATGGATTTGGCTTGTGCACTTGCACTCTCATGCTGCGTCCCAATTTGCCTATGAACACTATGCCCTAAAAGTATGTACTCTTTTTGTGAAGAAAAAGTACACACTTATGTATAAGAATAATAAAAAAACACAATCACAAACTACAAAATAATAAATCATAACTTTGTCTTTAATGGACGCTCTGTTTCTTAGTTACATGCATCCTGTCATCGTTTAAACAGTTAACATCATCCACATTTCATTTTATTTAATTTCCTATATTGGAGAGAAAAGAAGAGGCGCGTTGATCTGTCAGTCGCGGATCTTTCATCCCAAGAATTCTGCTAATGTGTTTGCATAATAATGCATTTAAAGTTAATGACCAAACGTATCTTTATAAAAGTTCACAATGTTGCTGCAGATGAAATATAACACTGATAACATTACATAAATATTTTTTCATCAGGTTAGATATTATTTATCACTCAAACCCTTTAATCTATCTGTCTGTCGGTATATCCGCCATGTTTGTATTTTTTTTACTATTTTTAAATGCGTGTTTGTAGTTCTAAACGAATCCTCGTCCAATGTGCAATGGGTTGTGGAAAATATTAGGCATTAGAGTGTGCATCAATCTGCACTTTGAATTCTGACTGGAAATAGACCATCCAGGAATGTTTGACATACTATGATGGCATGCAGTAGGTGGACAACCAGAATGGGTAATACCACCGCGGCGTTAACTGCAAGTCAGTCGCTTGTTAAAATCCTTCACGAAACTTCCGCCAGGTTGCGCAAAGAGACAGATTGCGAACTGAATGTAATTGTAAAATGTTGGTTTGTAAACGAGAAAGGACGAAGTAAAACAACAATAACATTATAATATAAAATTGTAACATCCTTAAAAAACATTTAAAAATTTACAGTGAGTTAATTTCAAAACGTGGGATAGTTTTAGACTACAGTCTACACATCAAAAATTAAAAGAAAGACCTTTACACAAAGGCTCTTATGGATGCTATTGTTATTAAACAGTCATTACATAATATGCCTATATATATACATATACATATATATATATATTCTTGGAAACAGTGCAGCCGTTCACTGTGCCATAAAGCGTGAGCAGCGGTCCATTTTGGCATATTTCTGTTCATTGTGATTTTTTTCCGTCGATACTGAAACACGCGTGAACTACAAAGCCTATTTTACCTAATGAATAATAGTTAAGTTTCAAATGGACAACATCATGAATAAGGAAACGTTTGGATTTGTCCCGAATGAGAGAGCCCAACCTTACCTTATGTTTCGCTTTAAATTATTAATTAATTTTTTTACGATTTATTTGACGATTTAAAAATGTTTGATATAAATATTGCTGTCCCATTTTATACAGGAATTGTTCATTTAAAATAAATCTAATTATATTGTTAGTTTTATGCTAACATGCAATCAAGGTCTTCGGATACTATATAAGTTACAAGTTCATTTAGGCTATTTAACATGCACTGTGACATTTTACCGTTTCAACTTATAAACTCCTTGAGATTTTAAAGACAGTTTAATAGTATTGAAATTCAAGTTGAATCTAGTATAAAAAAAGGTTTTAATTGCTTACATTATTTCTATGAATTAATAATATGTTATCATGACTTTTTCATCATATTTTTTACGAGCTGTATTCGTTTTCCATCTCGGAAACCAAGCACCCACTTTTTTCTTTTTTAAATCTATTATTCGCTCACATATCTCCTACAACCAATTTTTTTTTTTATATATTTTTTTTTTTTGAGCAAGGTGCCACTGTCAGGGGAGGCAAAATATAATTACATCATCAGTAGAGTTGCCAATTAACTTCAGAAATGGAAAATAAGGGCTAATTGAGATTATTTCTATTATTCTTTATTTATAATGTTTGTTCTTGAAGTGTTTATTCTTTAAGAAAATAAGGGAAAGAATAAGGGACAATCCAAATATTTGTAATGATAATGTATTTGTAAAATTATAGGCCTATATCTGCCTGCAGTTAAAAAGTTATCATATTTGTTTTGCTTCACCCATTTATGTAGGCTACAATTATTCTAAATAATAATAATAATAATAATAATAATAATGTCATAAAAAAACATTTATGTAGGCTACAATTATTCTAAAAAAATAAATAAATAAATAATGGTAAATAATAGTAAATTTTACCATTATAGAATTGGGGTAGTAATTTAGGAGGTGAAAATACTGTGAAATTACAAATGGCGTGGGATTTTAAAGCATAACAACTGAAGGTCTATAAAACATTAGTCAATAAAGCATTTTTTAAACAATGGCACTTATAGTTTACAACTAAAACTAATGTCCTAGTTTCTAGACACTTTCACTCAAAACCCCAAATTTTATACTACAACAATCATGCTCTTAAATCCCACGACTGAGGTGCCCTTGAGCAAGGCACCGAACCCCCAACTGCTCCCCGGGCACCGCAGCATAAATGGCTGCCCACTGCTCTGGGTGTGCATTCACAGTGTGTGTGTGTTCACTGCTGTGTGCGTGCACTTTGGATGGGTTAAATGCAGAGCACGATTTCTGAGTATGGGTCACCATACTTGGCTGTATGTCACTTCACCTTCACCTTTTCACCTAAAATATTATTTCAACCATATAGCCTGTGAATAAACAAAATGCATACTTTTCAATGAAAGAACACTTAGAGAGTGTAGGCTGCTACTGGTGTTTGGATTTGTACTTCAATATAATGAGGTCCAAGTGTAAGAATAGCCTACAGTCATTTTTTTTTCTTTTTTCTCTCTCTCTATTTAATAGCATTAATTTACAATGGAATACGTTTTCCTTCAGGTAGGCTGAATGTTTTCTTGCCTTGCTAAATGTTGGGCTCATGATCAATAAGTTGTATTCGTCTCAACTGATTTTGTAAAATCAAAACTTGCTGATGGTGAAGGGTGCAGTTAGCGCAAGTCGAGCTCGCTGTGAAGCGGGAGCAGCAGACGGAGGATTCCGCTTGGTCTTAAAGCCTTCCTCAAACGCCTACGATCACAAATAACAATGATTTTCGCAAAAATAATGATTAATTATCAATTGATAATTTGTTATTATTATGGTCTGAATAAAAAAATAATATGGGCTGCGAGAAAATAATGAATACAAAGAGTACGGCTGCTGTGAGTGCAGGCATGTTTCAACCCAGTAACATGACAACACACTGTTCCTCGCAGCCAAAAAACAGACCGAATTCAGTTCAGCTGGAGGGGGTTGGGGTTTTTTGGGGTAGTTCTGTAGCCTATAGGTTGTTGGGGTTGAAATAAAGGTGTTAATCTCTTGATCTTGCATATGGACAGTGTCTTATGAGGGTTTCAAACTCGCAGAGCAGGTTTGCAAAGACAAATGCCTCGTCATTTTGGTTTTAGGACAACTTTGAAGAAAGGTTTTGATCCACTTCAAATTTTGACTACTGTATAGCAATATAGTTTATAAGTTATCATAACTTAATTTCAGAGGAAGTTGTCTTAACTCAAAAAACAAAAACAAAAAAAAACTGTAGCCTTAATTTTATTTTGTTGCGTCCATTTTTTAGAGTGTGAAATATAAATTCTCACAGAATGTAGCCTATTCATTACCAATATATTGAACCATCTTTTTTTTTTTTTTATCCCACACAGAGTCCAGACATCAGTAAAGTATCCATCTATGAACATGTAACAGTTTAGATTTGGGAAATACACATGAGTTACAGATGTGACAAAAAAACTGTTTTTGGGAGGGAGACAATATATTCTGTAGACTTTCTGTGATTTACAATGCACAAACCAGAAGCAACAATATCTACAAAGAAGGGTTGGCCATTCTCAAAACATAAAATATCAATTTTATTTCGATTTTCGTTTTTTTTGTGTTTCAGAGGAAAAATCAGTGTTAAGGCATCTCTCCATTACAGACCGTTTTGAAAGCAGAATTTATGCAAATGCGTATAAAATGCTTTAAAAACTTTAACAAAGATGTCATGAGGGTATTTAATAGGTCCGACCCCATGTAAGATTCTTTTAGTTACTAGTCGTTCATTTGTCATTATTCAACTAATCGCAGGTTTATATAAAATTTACATCTATATGTACATCCATAATGAGCCTTAATATATTCCGCGCTCAAGCACATGCATTAAGTTTGCCACAAAGCACAGACAGAAGTAGCCTAATAATTTTGAAAAAGGAGACATTTTAATTATTTATTAATAAACAAATGTCGGCTGCAAGATGAAATTCAAGGTGCTGACTCTCTCCACATGGACGCACCTTTAAAGAGAAATACAACCTTCACAGATTACATAATTCTTTCATTTTGAATTGATTCGTTTAAAAGTAGAAATTTCAAGCTTTCTGTAGCTATATTTCTTATGTATGTGAGACACCCCAATTTGAAGTTTTTTTTATCAGGGAAAAATTCAAGTGATCGAGAGGGCGCCTCCCTGTCATGCATGTGCATTAATAATTTTCGCACAAACACTTGAATATGAACAATAATTCACATTTTGCATATGCATTACAAAGTAAATCATTTTTTACATGCAATTATCCAAAATAAAACCAAACAAGATTTGTAATGAAGATAAAATATGTTGACAAATAAGTATAAATGCTTTGCGTGCACTCAGCATCATGCGCACCGCACAATTCTTGCACTCTGATATTTTAAGGAATATGATACACCTGCAATTAAATGCGGCTGCAATTTATTTATTTATTTATTTATTTATTTTTACTTTACTTAAATTATATGAAAGCAAGTAAAGAAGGCTCCCTTTAAAATCACTGAAGTTGTCAATGAATGAAGCTCTTTTTTTACATGTGCATTTTGATTGTAATGAGAGAACTTGAGTTTAATCGTGAGGACGTTTTATAAATCAGTCCATTCTTTAGAGTTTCAGGGATTTAGCTAAATCGTCCAGGTTTAATTTATTCGTTTCTTGTTTTAATTAGGCCTAAATAATGGGAGTGAAATTATACAGTGTCTCACGTTTTACTAAAATAAAGGAAATAATTTATAAAACACGCAACAATTTATTAATCAGTGAACAGACAATATATTTTTTCCAAGAAGTTATCTGTCAAAATAAAGGACAGGTAACGAATGACAAAGTAGTGCATGACAAAATATGTATGTTGTTTTATTAAAGGAATTTTAAATATATAAATTAAAATATAGGCCTAATATGTGAGAATATTGAAATTTTGCATATTAATCCATGTAGCCTAGCTCACTAAAATAGGCTACCACTTTTAATGCTTCGATGCAAAGTAAACTACAATTTCTTTAGAATAATATAACACATAATTCATATTATATAAATAATACTGAACACCTATTAAATGTGTCAAATCTAAAATATGGTGTAATACTGTGTAGCTTAGAGAAAATATAAGCACAAGCTCATAGGCTTGACATTTATCCTGCTCGAATTCGTTCTAAGAAACGCACATAACTTCAAGTAATAAACTTTCATCTGTGAATATTAAATATTTAAACTACAGTGTTTTTCTTTCATTTTCCCCGACTGCAGCCGTCAAATGTAACACATCGGTGAGACAAAGCTTGTTTGATAACTTGTGGTTAAAGCACCACTCAGCGGTCAAAAGCTGCAAATGCACTTTGCAGACGCGGCAGCAGCGGCACTCGCGGCGGCAGAATGATCATTTTGGTTGGCCACCTACTGTACTATCATCAAGACGGTGCCGTGCATGGCTGCCATGGTGTGGAGCTCTCCCATTATTTTGCTGTTTCAGTTTGTTTGTTCTGTGTTAAGTCATTCTTTTACTATCAGTTTTACCAGAGACAAACTACTGGACTTAAGGCAACACACACCAGACAAAATTTTTCCAGTTTTTGATTATTCAGATGCTTTGTTGGATGTTCTACTCAGAGGGGCAGCAGTCCTGTTCAGACGCATGCTTAGATGGAAATGGGGGAAGCAAGTCACACCGATGGTTAAGCTCTGTGAGCATGGCTTCTGAACAGTGCTTTCAAGTATTCATCTCCGATCCCTTCCTAACAAAATGAATGAACTTCTTCTCCTCATCTGCACAAATAAGGACTTTTCAAATTCTGCTACATTGTGCTTCACTGAAACCTGGCTGAGTGAAGCCATTCCAGAAAACATGCTTCATCTGCTGGGCTTCCTGCTGTTCAGAGCAGAGTTAATGGGGGAAAAAGGCGGTGGACTATGTTTCTACATTAATGATGGTTGGAGTTCAGATGTAACAACAAGAACAACAAGAAGATGTGCTCTCCTAATTTATAGGTGCTCTTCATAAATTGTAAACCTTTCTACTCGCCGCGGGAGTTTTCCTTGTTTATTCTCATGAATGTGTACGTTCCTCCAGACGTGTATGTGAGTACAGCACTGTAACAGCTGGCTGAACTAATAACTGAAATGGAGCAACAGTACCCAGACTCTCTTTTAATCATTCTTGGGGATTTTAATTTTAATTTTAAATCTCTCCCGTGAACTGCCAAAATACAAACAACACATTACATGTCTCACCAGAGACAGTCACTGTTACACCACAATAAAGGATGCTTATCACTCTGTCCCACGGGCAGCTTTGGGACTCTCTGATCACTGCCTAGTTCATCTTATATCAACCTACAGGCAGAAGCTAAAATCAGATAAACCTGTACTAAGGACTGTAAAGAGATGGACTAATTAAGCAGAGAGGGATTTACAAGCCTGCTTCAACTGCACTGAGTGTTTTTGAAGCTGCAGCCACCGATCTGGGGTGCGTTTCCCAAAAGCATCTGTGGTCGCAAGTTCTGTCGTTACCAACATAGTTCAACGATTCTGTGTTTCCCTGAAACCATAGTTCCAACGAACATTCGCAAACTGCATCGCAAACTTGTGTCGTTGGAACGACAGCTCTTCACCATGTTAGAGGCATAGGTCGTTGTTAGTTTGCTGTGTCGACGTCATTGATTGCGCCGCACCTGGGGTGTGTTCTATTCAGAGTTACTGACCCTATGCCCTGTTCCTTTTGAAGATTTCACCATCCACTTTGAGTGATTTGGAAGAAAGTTGTGGTGCATAGATCTTACCTAATTCACCATTAAATATTTTTTTTTTATCACAAATTCAGTTTGAAACTACATAGCAGCATGGTCCTCGCAATTATTCTCCCTTCGAAGTGCCCTCTTAAAGAATTAAACACAGCCTTCGTTTCGTTTGTGCGAAGAAAAGGTGAGTTTGTAAAGTTAATATTTTAAAACAAACATAAAAAAACATACATAAAAACAAAATTCTCAAAAAACAATATTCACAAAAAATCATGTTAGAGGTTCTCACTTATATTAAACGTTAACACTCAAATCACAGTATTTTAAATGAATGTACCAAAATAAAGGAACAGCATGTACCTATAAATAAGTGAGTGATTTTGTTGTTTTTACAGATTTAGAATATAGAATATTCTCTACAAATGTGTGTGTGTGTGTGTATGTATATATATATATATATATATATATATATAAACACACACACATTAATATATATATATAATATATATATATATATGTATGTATGTATGTATGTATGTATATATATATATATATATATATATATATATGCATATATATATATATATATATATATATATTTTACACAGTGTATATACACTGTTTGCAAAAGTATTTTTTAAGTGTTCATTTAAGTCTGCGGGACAGGGGGCATATTGGCAAATAAACAAAATATTTAACGGATGTTATGTCAGATTAAACAAATGGTTTAAACTGCAATGGTGGCTGGATGCTGCACAGGTGACAGGAGGAATGGGCGAAGAAGATATCCACTCTCTCCCAGCAGCCAGCTATCACCAAAGCCACCCTCTTCAGCCACCTGGCAAACTGCAGAAGTGGCCCACACAAAAGAGTCATGTGTGCTTCCAAGCCATTTTGTTACAATGTCACTGAACATCCCCTTGTGATCACACACTATTTGAACATTAATGGCTGGATATCCCTTACTGTAAATGTACAAGGGCTCATTTACCACAAGGATTGACACTGGGATAAGGGTGCCATCAGTGATGCCAGTAACTCTGGAGATGTTGTCAATACTGTTGATTGCCCAGCTGGATTTCTTCAGGAGTTTGGGGGGAAATCAGGATGTTCTTCATAAGCTGTAACAGCAAAAGTGTTACTGCTGTCACAGTTTTGCTGACTGAAGATTTGCTGAGCCCCAGGCCATCACCCACCACCTCCATAAAATTTCCAACAGCATAATAATGCAGTGTAGCTAACAACTGAACTTAAGGCATTGTTTCTACTTATGAAAATGTGAAGCCTGATGTCAGAGGCTCAGGCAGGAGGGGGCCTGATGTTGAAGGGCCAGACTGAAGAGGGCCTGATGTTAGAGGCCCAGGGTGGATAGGGCCTGATGTTGGAGGCCTGAACTTTGAAGGCAAAGGCCTGGTTGATGCACATGTATCTGCAGGTGCTGGTCATATAATTAGAATATCATCAAAAAGTTGATTTATTTCACTAATTCCATTCAAAAAGTGAAACTTTATTATATTCATCCATTACACACAGACTGATATATATTCAAATGTTTATTTCTTTTAATTTTGATGATTATAACTGACAACTAAGGAAAATCCCAAATTCAGTATCTCAGAAAATTAGAATATTACTTTTAGAAATCTTGGCCAACTGAAAAGTATGAACATGAAAAGTAAAGGGCATTTACAGCACTCAATACTTAGTTGGGGCTCCTTTTGCCTCAATTACTGCAGCGATGCGGCGTGGCATGGAGTCGATCAGTCTGTGGCACTGCTCAGGTGGTATGAGAGCCCAGGTTGCTCTGATAGTGGCCTTCAGCTCTTCTGCATTCTTGGGTCTGGCATATCGCATCTTCCTCTTCACAATACCCCATAGATTTTCTTTAAGGTCAGGCTAGTTTGCTGGCCAATTAAGAACAGGGATACCATGGTCCTTAAACCAGGTACTGGTAGCTTTCGCACTGTGTGCAGGTGCCAAGTCCTGTTGGAAAATGAAATCTGCATCTCCATAAAGTTGGTCAGCAGCAGGAAGCATGAAGTTGTCACGAAACGCACACCGACAGGTAGATCCAAATGCAGTATGTTTTATTGGGGCAATCCAAAATCATAAACAGTCCAGGCAGGGGTCAAAACCAAACATAAACAGTCCAAAACATGAAACACGAACATCCACCAGGGGAACCAGGAAAACGCAGGGTGACATTCAACAAGGACTCCGTAACAATGACAGAAACAACCAGGGTATTTATAGACAGGTGCAAACAAGGTAAGTGGTGACAGCTGAACACAATGAACAGTGATGAACAGATAAGGCTAGTGGGAAATGTAGTTCAGAAGCGGGGGTGACAATCAGGGGAAGTGAGACCTCTAGTGGCCACCCAGGGAGACACAGAACAGACACTGTGACATTAGCCCCCCCTCTAAGGAGCAGCTTCCAGATGCTCCCCAGATCAAAAAAAAAACAAATCAAAAAGACCAGGAGGGAGGTGGACTGGTGGAGGTAGAACAGGGGGAGGGATGGCGGGCCAGGCCCGTGTAGGAGAACAGGGACCGGCCGTAATGGCTCCACCGGCAGCCAAGGTGGATCAGACAGTTCAGGGGGCCAGGGTTGACCCAAAAGTTCAGGGGACCACGAGGGACCAGGCAGTTCAGGTGGCCCCGAAAGTTCAGGGGGACCCCGAGGGACCGGCAGTTCAGGTGGCCACGGAGGATCAGTCCATCTTAGTTGTGCAGACGGCCAGGGAGGAACTCGCCACTTGAGCGACCAGAGCGGAACCTGCCCTTCTGGTGTCCCAGTGGAGACGTGAAGGTGCTCTGGACGGCCTGTGGAGACGTGAAGGTGCTCTGGACGGCCTCGGGAACCATCTCAGGCACCGCAACGGACGTGGAGACGTGAAGTGCCACGACCTCGGGAACCATCTCGGGCACCGCAACGGACAGCGCCTCGGGGCACCGCATCGGGAATGGCCTCGGACCCTGCCTCGGGCACCGCATCGGGAACGGCCTCCGCATCGGGCACCGCCTCGGCCATTGCATCGGGCACCGCCTCGACCTCGGGCACCGCCTCAGCCTCGGGCCTTACATCGGGAACCGTCTCTGGCACCGTCTCTGGCACCACATCGGGCACCGCCTCGGCATCGGGCACCGTCTCGGCATCGGGCACCCCGCCTCGGCCTCGGGCATTGCATCGGGAACTGCCTCGACCACCGCCTCGGGCACCGCCTCGGTCATTGCATCGGGGACCGCCTCGGGCACCGCCTCGGCATCGGGCACCGCCTCGGGCACCGCCTCGGCATCGGGCACCGCCTCGGGCACCGCCTCGGCATCGGGCACCGCCTCGGCAACGGGCACCGCCTCGGCATCGGGCATCGCCTCGGCATCGGTCATTGCATCGGGAACCACCTCGGCCACCGCATCAGGCACCGCCTCGGCATCGGGCACCGCCTCGGCATCGGGCACCGCCTCGGCATCGGGCACCGCCTCGGCATCGGGCACCGCCTCGGCCTCTGCATCGGGAACCGCCTCGGCCTCTGCATCGGGAACCACCTCGGCCACCGCATCAGGCCCCGCCTCGGCATCGGGCACCGCCTCGGCATCGGGCACCGCCTCGGCATCGGGCACCGCCTCGGGCACCGCATCGGCAACGGCCACCGCCTCGGCATCGGGCACCGCCTCGGCCTCTGCATCGGGCACCGCCTCGGCCTCTGCATCGGGAACCGCCTCGGCCTCTGCATCGGGAACCACCTCGGCCACCGCATCAGGCCACCGCCTTGGCATCGGGCACCGCTCTGCATCGGGGACCGCCTCGGGCACCGCCTCGGGCACCGCCTCGGCATCGGGCACCGCCTCGGGCACCGCCTCGGCATCGGCCACCGCCTCGGCATCGGGCACCGCCTCGGCATCGGACATTGCATCGGGAACCACCTCGGCCACCGCATCGGGCACCGCCTCGGCATCGGGCACCGCCTCGGGCACCGCCTCGGCCTCGGACATTGCATCGGGAACCACCTCGGCCACCGCATCGGGCACCGCCTCGGCATCGGGCACCGCCTCGGGCACCGCCTCGGCCTCGGACATTGCATCGGGAAACCACCTCGGCCACCGCATCAGGCACCGCCTCGGCATCGGGCACCGCCTCGGCATCGGGCACCGCCTCGGCATCGGGCACCGCCTCGGGAACCTTGGGCACGTCCACCTGGACGACAGCGGCCTGCTCGGGAACGTCCTCCTGGACGGTAGCGGCCTGCTCGGGAACGTCCTCCTGGACGGCAGCGGCCTGCTCGGGAACGTCCTCCTGGACGGCAGCGGCCTGCTCGGGAAAAACGTCCTCCTGGACGGCAGCGGCCTGCTCGGGAACGTCCTCCTGGACGGCAGCGGCCTGCTCGGGAAACGTCCTCCGGACTTTGAGGAACGGCTGACGCCTGTCTCCTCCTCCTGCGGCCTCTATGATGGCGTGCCGGTGGCTCCTTCACGGAAGACTCAGGCGTTGAGTCAACCATCTTGTGCTGTGGTGCTGGGCTGGCGGCCGTCTTGTGCTGTGGCGCTGGGCACGCTGAGCTGGCAGCCATCCTGTGCAATGGCGCTGGGCTGGCAGCCATCTTGTGCTGTGGTGCTGAACTGGTGGCCATCTTGGGCATTGGCGCTGGCTCAGCGGCCGTGATGTGAATACT
The DNA here is from genome assembly GCF_018340385.1 of Cyprinus carpio. Taxonomy (NCBI): domain Eukaryota; kingdom Metazoa; phylum Chordata; class Actinopteri; order Cypriniformes; family Cyprinidae; genus Cyprinus; species Cyprinus carpio. The sequence continues at coordinate 19,906,852 of NC_056596.1, read as the reverse complement.
CCTGGGAATCTCTGGGATCTGGCACATCCTGGAAAAGTAACTCAATAATGTCTCCGCGGCCATCTTGGGCTGTAGCGCTGGGCTGGCGGCCATCTTGTGCTGTGGCGCTGGGCTGGCGGCCATCTTGTGCTGTGGCGCTGGGCTGGCGGCCATCTTGTGCTGTGGCGCTGGGCTGGCGGCCATCTTGTGCTGTGGCGCTGGGCTGGCGGCCCTCTTGTGCTGTGGCGATGGGCTGGCGGCCCTCTTGTGCTGTGGCGCAGGGCTGGCGGCCATCTTGTGCTGTGGCGCTGGCTCAGCCGATGTGACGTTAACACCCTTGGGAACGTCTAGGATTTTGGACAGCATATCAAAATAATCCAAAACCGTTTCCGTCGCCCTCTTCTCCGCAGACACAGTCTCAGCGGACGTGTGCTTCCTCCTCCTTCTCCGTTCGTGATGGAGAGACGGCGGCTCCGATCCGTCCCTCACGAGCCCAGGGTCGACGGGGGGCCCATGGTGGAGAGCGATGCCGGACCTCCTCTCGACCACTCACTCCTCTGCGACCTTCCCGGGTCCCACGGAAAACAACCAGGCGGGTTCCCTCAAACTCACTCCCTCTCTCCCGCTCGATGGCTGGCTGGGGAAATCCTCAAAAAACATATCGCTGGATCTAGGTTTGACGGAGTCCTTCTGTCACGAAACGCACACCGACAGGTAAATCCAAATGCAGTATGTTTTATTGGGGCAATCCAAAATCATAAACAGTCCAGGCAGGGGTCAAAACCAAACATAAACAGTCCAAAACATGAAACACGAACATCCACCAGGGAACCAGGAAAACGCAGGGTGACATTCAACAAGGACTCCGTAACAATGACAGAAACAACCAGGGTATTTATAGACAGGTGCAAACAAGGTAAGTGGGTGACAGCTGAACACAATGAACAGTGATGAACAGATAAGGCTAGTGGGAAATGTAGTTCAGAAGGGGGTGACAATCAGGGGAAGTGAGACCTCTAGTGGCCACCCAGGGAGACACAGAACAGACACTGTGACAGAAGTGCTCTAAAACTTCCTGGTATATGGCTGTGTTGACCTTGGACCTCAGAAAACACAGTGGACCAACACCAGCAGATGACATGGCACCCCAAACCATCACTGACTGGGGAAACTTTACACTGGACCTCAAACAACGTGGATTGTGTGCCTCTCCTCTCTTCCTCCAGACTCTGGGACCCTGATTTCGAAGGAAATGCTAAATTTACTTTCATCAGAGAACATAACTTTGGACCACTCAGCAGCAGTCCAGTCGAGACGCTTCTGATGCTGTCTGTTGTTCAAGAGTGGCTTGACACAAGGAATGCGACAGCTGAAACCCATGTCTTGCATACGTCTGTGTGTAGTGGTTCTTGAAACACTGACTCCAGCTGCAAGGTGTCAATGGTCGTCTTTTGGACAACTGTCAAGTCAGCGGTCTTCCCCATGATTGTGTAGCCTACAGAAATAGACTGAGAGACCATTTAAAGGCCTTTGCAGGTGTTTTGAGTTAATTAACTGATTAGAGTGTGGCACCAGGTGTCTTCAGTATTGAACCTTTTCACAATATTCTAATTTTCTGAGATACTGAGATTTGGGATTTTCCTTTGTTGTCAGTTATAATCATCAAAATTAAAAGAAATAAACATTTGAAATATATCAGTCTGTGTGTAATGAATGAATATAATATACAAGTTTCACTTTTTGAATGGAATTAGTGAAATAAATCAACTTTTTGATGATATTCTAATTATATGACCAGCACCTTTATACCTCCAAGGATCCTTCCAATGCAACAGGCCCCAGGATGGCCAAAACTTTCTTTTCCTCTGTAGGGAGGAAAAGTCTTGTTTGCTTCGCTCTTACATGCTGCAGCCCTGCGTTTTGTCACACTTGCGAAGTCCCTCCACTTGTTCATGCAATTTCATGCTTTGAAATTGGGGTTTTCATGTCATTTTCATTAACACATGGCTGAATGGCAAGTAGACTTAAATAGGAAAAATTGAGCAAAATAAGAAACAGGTGTCCACAACACTACATCACAGTTTTTCTTTTTTTCATTTTTTTTTGTATTTCTGAACAAATGAATGATGCATTATTACTTGACTCCTACGTAACGTCATTTCAAAAGCGTAGGAATTCGAGTCAAAGAAAAGAGAAAATAAACCAAATTACTGTAGGTGGCGGTATGTGCTAATGGCTCCAGTCAGCCATTAGATCGAAGAAGAAGAAGAACGACAGCTCAAACCAACATAGTTTGAATGATGGATCTGCAACACAGGTACCATGGTTTCAGGAAACAGTCATGACTAGCTAGTTTGTTTCCATAACGATGCATCGTACTATGGAGGTTAATCAGCGAGTTACGTCGTTGTACGGAAAACGCGCCCCTGAACGAGCTAACAGAAACTGTAACTTCATACATCAATTTCTGTGAGGATATGTGCATCCCCACCAGGACATTCTTATCATTCAATAATGATAAACCATGGTTTACTGGGAAACTCAAACAGCTTTGTCATGCCAAAGAGGATTCTTACAGAAGTGGGGATTAAATCTTGTAAAACCAGGCCAGTAACAGACTGACAAAAGAGTTTAAAGTGGCTAATAAAACAAAACACACACAAAAAAGCTGAAAAAACAGTTTTCAGCTAACGACCCGGCGCCAGTATGGATTGGTCTGAGGAACATCACTAAGTACAAGACACCACCCCAAAAGTCTGTGGAGAATCAGCAACTGGCTGACGATCTGAATGTGTTTTACTGCCAATTCTAAAAGCCCAGTCTCTCACCCCACACCTGCTCTGATCTGCACTTCACACACTCACCTACCCCTCCAGCAACTCCCCTCCCTGCCTAAGAAAGCTTAAGGCCCAGATGGTGTTTCACCTGCCTGTCTAAAAGTCTGCGCTGACCAACTGGCCCCCATCCTTACACAGATCTTCAACAGATCACTGGAGCTGCGTGAAGTTCCCTGCTGATTCATCCCGGTCCCCAAAAAAACCCAAATCACTGGACTTAACTACTACAGACCTGTCGCAAATCAGACATCAGGAGACTACAATGGACAGTCAGGGCTGCTGAGAGGATTACTGGTGCCCCCCCTGCCCACCCTTCAAGATCTTTACACTTTCAGAGTGAGGAAAAGGGCTGGTAAAATCACTATGGAACCCACACACCCAGCACACTCCTTTTTTGAACTGTTGCCCTCTGGCTGGCGCTACAGAGCACTGTGCACCAAAACGGCCAGACACAAGAACAGTTTTTTCCCCAGTCCATATCCCACCTGAACAACACATAACATACTTACATACATATTTTTCTCTATATTTTATTACTATATTCTTATTTATAACTTATTGTCTATTCTCTTTATTATTAGTGTTTTATTACCTTATATATAAATGCATGTCTGCACTGTGTTTGGACTTTCTGTACTGGAAGCCTTTGACACCAAGTCAAATTCCTTGTGTGTGTAAACACAATTGGCAATAAAACTCTTTCTGATTCTGACTAATTTCAACATACTACGATTTGGAACATACTTATTCTATTTTCTAATACTATTTAGGATAGCTAATATGCAAATTGGGACACAGCATCAGACTTGAACTCTCAGACACCTGCGCTTCTGCGAGTGACGTCTTTTTTATGATGAATTATGTTCATTTTCTGCTGTTCTGTGGCCACAAATTTGTGGGTCTTGTCTTTTTTTCCTACAGGTGACTGGGTGGACCCTGAATGTTATGTTACTAAATTAGATTTAATCGTTTGAACCGCCACAGTGTCTCATCTCCATTGGCAACACACTCGTTTTGTGTCGTCGCGGGTACCGGAGAGTGCAAGTGACCATTGCAAGTGACATTGTAAATTTGTTTATTTTTTCTTGTCTTAACCACCTGGCTACTGTTGTAAAATGTTGAGAGATTCAATAAAAAAAATAAAAAAAAAAGATTGCAAGTGATGTCACTTGCAGAAGCGCAGGTGTCTTAGAGTGCAAGTGCATGTCTGCAGCCAGACCCTATTGAAAAACTCTAGTCCAGATGGGTACCATTGACTTCCTTAGCATTTTTTTTCCTACTATGGAAGTCAATGGTGCCCCTCAACTGTTTGGTTTCCAGCATTTTTCAAAATATTTTCTTTGTGTTCAACAGAAGAAATAAACTCATACAGGTTTGGAACAAGTGGAGGGTGAGCAAATTATGACAGAACTGAACTACTCCTTTCACACATGCACATCGCTAGTGTTATATGCTCAAGCAGTTTGTGTGCTCTTTCTCCTCAGCTTCACAAAAAAACAAAAAAAATAGTGTGCATCAGAGTGAGGATTGTCCTTGTGTGCCCAATGGACAGTCGTCCTCTGTCCCATGTCCTGCTGCTCCTCAGAGGGCTGGTACGAATGAGGCTTGCATGTAGGATTAATCTCAATGAATAAGCCACACAGGTGTAATTGAAGTTTTATTCCTTGCAATGATTATATTTGTAATAAATTTTAATAAATAATTCACATTCTGTTAAGCATTTCAGTTTTGATGATATATTTTTAATAATTAGCCAAACAACTGTTAATCATAATGGATAAATATAGATTACTGTATTTCACATAACCTTAACCCTTTCAGCATCCATTTATCTGTCTGTCTCAGACTTGCCATCAACACAATCATTTTCTAATGTGACAACCCTGTGAAACATCCTCGTTTATAGTCCATAGTCCAGGCATTTCCAGCATGATGCAAATTTTTTAAATGACGTTCAGTGGGTTCTTAGCTTGACTTAGTCAGTCTAATTATTCCACACCAAAAATAACAAAACTTCATGATCTCCATCTGTGTTCCTTGAGGCTGACGAGGAGATCTTCCCGTAGGGAAACCAGCATTGTCTCATTAAAACAAACACATATGCCCATGCTGCCAGTTCCTTTTAACACGCAACCAATTAAAAATGTGTAATTACATCAGATCACACATGATCAGCCAACATGAACATCAGAGTTTGTGTCTGTGAGAAGAAGCAGTGCTAATGCATTTGCTAGGTCTACATGTTTTTATAATTATTATTATTTTTTTCATGTTTGTACCATTTTCAGGACCAATTATGAGTTTGTTTGTTTGTTTGTTCATTTATTTCAAAATGTATTTGCTTAGATTTCAGTATGTGGATTAAACAGGATTTTAAGAAATATGTAGAGCTCATTCGAAACTGCTAATATCTGACATAAACTCTGCATGTCCACTGACATAATTAGCTTGATTTTGGATCTGAGAACCCTATTGAAGTACATTAAATGTTATAGCAATAGTGTTTAGCTACACTAATAATAATATACAGTGTATCATTAAAATGTATTATGGATTTTTATTTATTTATTTATTGCTTTTTTAACGACTAGCAAGCTGAAAAAAACTTGATTATTTGCTTTTTTTTGCATTGACTGATTACACAAAATGAACATTCATAAGAAGCTAAGTCGTAGTCTCCTTATTAGCGAAGACGTGGTGCTATTGTTTCAGCTTTTTCTTTCTTCAGTGCACAGTTTTTCTCAGCCTGTTGTCCTACGACATGAAGAGGAATAAATTTGTATGCAGTTTATCATCTGTGATGATTTGTGAGGATTAAAGACCTTGTTCGCTCCTTCAGCAGTGTGGATCTCCTCACATTGATTCCCTTGTCTGTCCGCTTGGCAGTAGTCAGAGAATGCGTCAGACTCGGTGATTTAAACTGTAAATCATGGTTACATCATTCTGTTCAAGTGAACCAAATCAAAGGGGTAATTCATACAGTAATGTCTGGTCAGAAAACCACTTTTCCACTAGGAAATCCATTCTCTTCTGGAAAGGGCAATAGAAGAGTTGCCCTCTTCAGAGAGAGTGCACTTTTTAATTTATCTAGTGTCCAAAAATGATTACGGTATGCCTTCTATTCTGGACCTAAGATATTTAAGTTTTAAATATTGATAACATGTCCTTTCAGAAAGCTAATGCAGAAGTATATCGTGTCAGGATTGGTTTGTTGTGACAGATATGAAGGCTGCAGATCTTCATATTTAGATTGTGCTGAAGCACAAGCCATTTCTCAGATTGACTTTTGGCAGCAAAGCCTGTCAGTTTTGCATCCTTCTGTTCTGACTGACTCTCACACCTTTATGAAATGCACAGATCCGCATTTTGAACCTGCAGATGCCTCGAATGATTGGCGGTGCTAGCACACACTGAGAGTCTTGCTACACAACATTGAGACACACTGATCACTTGTTCATGCCATGAATTTACTTATTTACTCTTTTGTCTGTTTCTCTCTGTAGTTCCGGAAACATGCCGAAGCACGTGGAGGTAAGGATGCACGAAAGCCACCTGGAACCCATTGAGGCGAGGCCAAACTCCAAATGGGGCACAATATGCCAGAAGATGCGCAAGAACCTGCTGCTCACGCTGACTGTGATGGGTGAGTGTTCTTCAGCCATCCACAGTGAGGAAAGGGAAGAGCAGACAGAGAAAAAAACACAGCACACATAGCATGGGCTACTGCTGAATAACTGCTATCTGGACATTAAAGGCTCAGTAGAGAGCAGCTGACAGTAAATTTTAATATTTATTCATTGTACTATTTAACTTCCTTCAAATAAGCATGATAAATTGTGGGGAATTAATATTTCTGAAGCACTGTTGAATACAGAGTGAAAACAGAGGAGGTCATCTTTATATTGCATTGTTGAAGTACTTGGTGAATATATTCCTCTGGAGTCTTTAGATGGTGTGGATAACAGTGTGATGCATGTGTGATTATGTGTGTGTTTCAGGATATAAAAAACAAGCTTCTTTTTAGGATTCTAAACTCAGAAAGTAAAGTTCCTTAGCAGGGATGCATTAGTGTCATAGAGACTGTTAGGTAGGTGGTGGCTGGGATGGATGCTGTGATAGTAGGGCTGAAGAGTGCACTGTGCCCAGGGATGGAATGCCTCTGTTCCAGAGCCTTCACTTGACACAGATATGGTTCCACAACACAATATCTGGAAATGTCCCATACATGATGGTACATCTGACTGTCTGGACCTGCATTCTCAATAAAACACTTTTTTTTGTATAATTCAGCCAACTCCACTTTATTGCACTTGTTTTGCAACTATTCATGCTTTCAATTTTTTCCACATTAATTTAAAGACTGCCTAATTTTGTTCCCTACCTATGACCCAGAGGAACTGGGTAGTGTGATTTATTTGTTTGGAATCACATATGGCCATATATTTATATATACATTTAAAGTATGTTCAGGAATATTTTCCTTTCATAGGTGTGATTTTGGGAGCTGTTTCTGGTATGCTGCTGCGTGTGGCGTCTCCGATCGATGACAACATTGTCATGGTAATTGCCTTCCCTGGAGATATTCTAATGAGGATGCTAAAAATGCTCATCCTTCCCTTAATCATCTCCAGCTTAATCACAGGTAACACAAACCTCATCTTTTAATAAGCTTTTAATAAGGCTTATGCCTTTAATTTAATTAAGCCAAAAATCTTCTGATGTAGAGTGATGTGAGAAGAACTGTGTTCCATATTTTTTATGTTCTAACAGATAATGTTTGCTGTTGCTTCTGCTTTGTAGTTCTTTGCTGCATTTAAATGGTCTTTTCAGTCATTAGGTTTTGTGTCAAGAAAGGTCGTTGGTTGTGCTTTACATTTGGACAAAGAGAGAGAGTTTGCTGTGATGGGTAGGGTTAGGGTTAAGGGACAGAATATACAGTTTGTACAGTATAAAAAACATTATACCTATGAAGAGTTAAGGGACAGTGAATATGAATGCAATTAATGTTCAACAAAGGTCGGTTTAAAGCAGTTATTTTATGACATTTTCCATTTTCTGTGACCGAATCTAAGTGAGAACTACTCACTCCCTATTACCATTTAACAATTCATTTACTTTGAGCTAATTAAACCATAATAATAGTGTTAATTACAGTGATAATGAATGAAGAACACATTATTTTGTATAGAGTCTATATAAACTAATAGTGTCTTAATGATTTGTAAGTATTTTTTTAAAACTTATAAAGTGTTGCCGGAGAGGGGTTACCTTATTTCTCCACACTGAATTTTGGCAGTGCTAGTGCAGGATAACTTGTATAATCATGTGAGCGGCAGCTTCTGTGTATTGCAGTCAGAGGTGCTGTCAAGTCAATGCCAGACAGCAAAGTACAAATAATCCCATCAAGCCACAAACATCTGCAAAGCAAACACAGAATGTATCAACATGTCTGCTGTGTAGAAGTAACCACAAACTTAAATTGTACCTCATGCCAATTCACTGAAATGTAACACAAAAGTGTACAAAAAAAAAAAAATGTTTTAAATCTATTTGAGATTCATTTTGGTTTTGGATGGCAAGGGTCATACTATCATTCTTGCTGTTTAAATGCATTATGATTATATACTGTAGTAATATCATATATACACAATTCAGTGTTCACAGCAATCTGACTGAGCTAGATTAGCAAAAACTGTATATCAAAATACGTAATGGCACTGAAAAAACAATATCTGAGTTGTGAATATGACAGAATGATCATGTAAAAGAATATGCCACTTTCCCTAACCAGGTCTTTCTGGTCTGGATGCAAAGTCAAGTGGACGTCTGGGTTCCAGAGCTATGATTTATTACATGACCACTACTATCATTGCTGCTGTGCTGGGGGTTATCCTGGTGCTCCTCATCCACCCCGGAAATCCTAAACTCAAGGAGAATCTAGGAGAAGGAGCTGAGAATGATGAGGTTTCCAGTCTTGATGCCTTTTTTGACCTTATCAGAAACCTCTTCCCTGAGAACTTGGTACAGGCTTGCTTCCAGCAGGTAAGACGGGACGCATGTGCAAAGCCGTATGTGCTTCCATAGGGAACTTTCAGGCTCACTTTATATCAGGAGTTTTTAACTACAAATTGATAAATATTGTGTAAATACATATACATTTCTGTTATTTTTATATAACAATTTTTTGCTGTTTAACATGGTAAAAATTATTAAGGTAGCATCCTTTTTCCCTCAAGAAGCTGTGCTAATGTTCTGTATATCTTTTGGTTAGCATTACAGTGTTTGTCAATTAAAGTCAGTTTGTTTCTTTATCAGGACAGATTTGGAGAAATTTAGTATCACTGAATCAGGAATTACTGACAAACAGAAACATCACCAAACACACTATAAAAAACACAGCTTAATCTGACATTATAATGGGTTTAGGTGGATATCATTACAAATTTACTTAAACTGAAAGTTTTTATAATATTTTAAATGTAAAAATCAATCAGTCTATCTATCAATTTAGGCTGGCTTACAGTTATACTGTTTTTAATAACTCATTTTAAAATTCCAATTTTATCATTTCACTTATATCATAAAAATTATATTAAAAATATAAATTAAATTGTATTTAAAATATGAAAAATACAAAAAATATAACAAAAAATAAATAAGTTATTTAACCATTATTTTGGTGATTCAATTCTGAAATTATATTTATAATATAATTTAGGTTGGTGGAATTTAGGGGTTGTGTTCAGCTTACAGTGTGTGTGTGTGTTCATTAATTCGGATGGGTTAAATGCAGAATTAATTACCGCAATTAATGAATCATTCCTAATCAATCAATCAACAGTAAATGAATCATTCCTAATCAATCAATCAACAGTAAATGCATGAAATTATATAAATATTAAATGTTTAATTTAATAATGTGCATTGCAGTTAAAGACATCTGACATGAAGAGGAAAATGTATAATAAGTTGGTGTAATAAATTGGTGAATTGATTGAGGTGATGTTGAAATTCACAGATCCAGACTGTTGTGAAGAAAGTAGAAGTTCAGCCTGATTTCGATGACACCAACAGCACTGACTATCTGTCAAATGCCACCAAACCACCCCCTATTTTCAAAGACAAGAAATCTCTACAGTTCAAGAGTGGAATGAATGTGCTGGGTAGGGCAACCATACTCTCAGATATCTATAATTCCTTGTAAGAATTCCTTCCCTTTTCGTTGATTGATTGATTGATTGATTATGTTTGTCTTTCATTACAGGTCTTATTGGATTCTTCATTGCCTTTGGTATTTGTATGGGCAAGATGGGAGAGAAAGCTAGGCTCATGATCGACTTCTTCAGCATACTCAATGAGATTGTGATGAAGCTAGTTATCATGATCATGTGGTCAGTTGTACTTTTTATGGTCTCTAGCCATAGTACAAAGTCCAGTAATGTTACGTTTTATACCGATGGACTCACATTATGGACTGACTTTATAGGTACTCTCCCTTTGGCATCGCCTGCTTGATCTGTGGAAAGATTATCTCTATTAAAGATCTGGAGGTGGTGGCCAGGCAGCTGGGGATGTACATGGTGACAGTTATTATTGGTCTGATTATCCATGGTGCCATATTCCTGCCATGCATCTACTTCGCAATTGTACGGAAAAACCCCTTCTCGTTTTTCATGGGTATCTTCCAGGCCTGGATCACAGCTCTGGGCACAGCCTCTAGGTATGAAATGACACTACATTACCTTTGCAAATTATATAAATTATATATTAATTCTTTGTAGCCATACTTTTTTAAATGTTATTGAAATGTAATATTATACGGCCTGATTGATTTTTTTTTTTTTTTGTGTGTGTGTTAGGGCTTCTCACAATACACATAGTATGTATCACTTTGAGAGTAGCATAAAACTAATTCACACAACTCCAGCCCCAATCAAATATAGTGACACATCAATAACATCATATCTCATTGGTTCTTGTGTCACGTCATCATGACATTAAGTCACAAGACACATAAGAAGCAGTCTGGTTTGGTACTATAGACCTGTCACCATATTTGATTTAGACTCTGCCCCCCCCCCCCACCACCCCACCCCCTTTAAAATAATCACATTTTGTTGCGTTGCAGCCTGAAAAGAAGACGGACACAGTTTTTGTCTTATCCAGCTGTATTTACTCAGTGTAACTTATGACGTCCAACACCAACATGTCATAAAAAAAAAAATACAAAAACAGAATCACTGTGTTGGAAAAAGGATCACTCCCATGTGTCAGTATTTTGTTAACGTACCCTTTGCTTTTATTACAGCCTTTAGTCTGCTGGGATTTGTCTCTACTAACTTCTTACATCTAGACTTTGCAATATTTGCTCACTCTTATTTACAGAACTGCTGTTCAATCTGTTAGTGAGTGTTTGTGGATTGTAGTCTTCAAGTTACTCCACAGATTTTCAGTGGGTTTTAAGTCTGGGCTCTGACTAGGCCATGCAAGGACATTCACCTTTATCTCCTTCAACCGCTGTATGCTCAGTTCTGCTGTGTGCTTTGGCTCATTGTCATGTTAGAAGGTAAACCTTCTTCCCATTGACAACTTTCTGGCAGAGGGCAGCAGATTTTTCTCAAGAATTTGATGGTATTTTGCCCCATCTCTTTCTCCTTCTATCCTGTTGAGTCAAGTCAAGTCATCTTTATTTATTTAGTGCTTTTAACAATACAGATTGTGTCAAAGCACTTTACAGTATCAAATAGGAAAATAGTGTGTCAATAATGCAAAATGACAATAGTAAACACTCAATATTCAGTTAAAGGCAGTTCATCATTAAATTCAGTGATGTCATCATCCAGCCAATCACACATTAAAAAAAAAAAAAAAGTGACGTGACATTCAGCCAAGTATGGTGACCCCATCTCAGAATCCGTGCTCTGCATTTCCCCCCTCCGAAGTGCACACACACAGAGCAGTGATGTGAACACACACCCCGGAGCAGTGGGCAGCCATTTTTTATGCTGCGGCGCCCGGGGGAGCAGTTGGGGGTTCGATGCCTTGCAAGGTTTCATGGTATTGAAGGTGGAGAGAGAACTGTACATGCACTCCCCCCACCCACAATTCCTGCCGGCCCGAGACTCGAACTCACAACCCTTCGATTGGGAGTCAGACTCTCTAACCATTAGGCCACGACTTCCCCACAAAATAAATTTTAAATAGTTTTAAAAAGTTTAAATAGTATCTGTGCAATCAAGTCGATGATATCACTGGATATTAAGTGTCCCCACCCAAGCAAGGTAGAGGGGACAGCAGCAAGGAACCGAAACTCCATCGGCGACAGAATGGAGAAAAAAACGTGGGAGAAACCAAGTTCAGTCGGGGGGCCAGTTCTCCTCTGGACAGTTGAAACCAGCAGTTCAATTCCAAGCTGCAGCAAAGTCACATTGTGCAGAAGACTCATCTGGTTCCTGTGGTCTTGTCCCAGTGGCCATCTAGGAGAAAATGTTTTCACTGGGATCTGTCTCTGGGGCGCATCTAGTTGTCCTGATTTCCTCTGACATTCAGGGCTGTAGAGGTCATCTCTAGGTGCTGATCCATCATTTGGGCTGGATATGTATTGGATCCAGGTGACTGCAGTGACCATCTGATTTGGATAAAGACTGGATCTGGTGGCTACAGTGACCAGTGAACAGACTAATATTATTGTAGATCCCATATTTCTAACGATGTAGATAGTACAATGGGTGTTATGGGAAGTGTTCTTGGTTCTGGTTGACCCAATTAATGCATCCTAAAAATCATTTAATGGATTTTAATATTAGAAATGTGTTAGTGTGTTTTGTGTAAGCCAGGTTAAAGAGATGGGTCTTTAATGTAGATTTAAACTGACAGAGTGTGTCTGCCTCCCAAACAATGTTAAGTAGGTTATTCCAGATTTTTGGTGCTAAATAGGAAAAGGATCTCCCACCCGAAGTTGATTTTAAAATTCTAGGCATTATCAAATTGCCAGAGTTTTGAGAACACAGCGGATGTGGAGGACTATAATACAAAAAGAGCTTATTCAAATACTAAGGTGGTAAGCCACTCAGGGCTTTATAAGTAATAAGCAATATTTCTAAATCTATACAATGTTTAATAGGGGTGCTCCAGTCCCTGCTGCAGAGAAACACCCCATAACAGGATATTACCACCTCCATGCTTTACTGGAGGAATGCTGTTATTTGGATGATAAGTTGTATTAGATTTCCACCAAACATATCATTTGGTGCTGAGGCCAAATAATTCAATTTGTAATCTCATCTGCCTCAGAATCTTCAAGGTGTGTTTTGGCAAAGCTTAGTGGTGACTGCATGTGGCCTTGCTTGAGGAGCGGCTTTTTTCTTCAACACTCCCATAAAAGCCACATTTGTGGAGAATCTGTGATATTGTAGTCACATGCACACAATGACCACTGTTTCACGAGTTCGCCTTACAGATAATAAAGCAGGATGAATGTTATGCATATTTGGCATGCTGTCCGGGGAGACTGCTCCGAGCTCTGTAATTCCTCCCGAACCCAGGGGTACTCCCCCTGCCCGGGGAGAGGGGTCTGAGCTTTGCATTTAGCCCGGACCCAGAACGCCCCCCCCACCATGCTGTGGTAGAAACGGGTGAGGAGTCAGGATGGTGGAGGGATGCTGAAATACTGTAGAGAGAATAAAGGTAAGATGGCTTGGGCTAATTATAGTAGTTCTCTCTTGAGCTGGTAGGATAGATGATGTAATTGCTGATGATGAATTGGCCGGGTTAATGATCTGAACATGCTCCTCCCGAGCTTTGTTAATAAAACATAATTTCACGAGATCGCCTTACAGATAATAAAACAGGATGAATGGTATGCATATTTTTTGGCGTGCTGTCTGGGGATAGGACTCCAAGCTTGGTAATTCCTCCCGAACTCGGAGTACTCCCCCTGTCCGAGGAGAGTGGTCTGAGCTCTGCATTTAGCCCAGACCCAGAGCAATTCCACCAAAAGATGCAATTAGCACGGGACAGCCACCAGAAAGGAGCGTTGATAACCCCCCAAAACTTAAGAGCAGAGCAAAAATGGAGGAAAAGAAAGAGCTGTGTTGGTCTGAGTTGCAAGTGGAGGCAGCCTCAGGCTTGTGTCTGCTACGGGAGCTGGAGGCAACTTAAAAAGGGAAAAGGGGTTATTAGTAGTGGGAGGAAAAATGCTGAGATCTGAGGGTCTGTGTTGCAAGTGGAAGCAGCTTTGTGCTTGCTTCGGCTGCTGTAGCTGTAGGCTGTGGGAAAGCGGAAGGGTTTGTGGCATTTGGCGGGACAAGCTAAAATGCCTGGGTAGCCTGTAGTGTTGAAGACTTAGCACTTTTGTTCTTAGATTTGTCAATTTCTCAGATCTTGTCCAAGCTAATACGTTTCTGTTGAAAACGCATTTTTCCTCTCGTTTTGGCATTCCATCCACACTAAGACAAGGAGTCCAGGAAAACAGAGCTTTTGAAACACTCTCCAGAGCAGATAAATTTGAAAATGCTGTTTTCACGTTGTAGTATGGACTGTGAAAACAGAGGCTTTTGAAAACTATGGTGCATATTTAATCATGTGACACATATTGTACCAATAGACATCTATGTTATACCGGTAACGTTAATTGTGCAGTTATCTGCTATTCACTTTAACGCGTGTGGCTGGTCGAGCAGAGCAGCAGCCACAGTGAAAACTTGTGCTCGGAGGAGAATTGCAGAGGAGAATCCGGATAAAATCCCCAGTATAGGTCTCCTCATTGGACAGGAAAAATTGGGATTGTGATAAAAATGGCAAAAGGAGCCAACTGAATGCTGAAATACTGTAGACAGAATGAAGGTAAGATGGCTTGGGCTATTTATAGAAGTTCTCGAGCTGATAGGATAGATGGTGTAATTGGTGATAAAGAAATGGCCGGGTTAATTATCTGAACATGCTCCTACCAAACTTTGTTAATAAAACATCATTTGTCTTAAATTCCCGCAGGTGCTTCAGAGTTGCTGTCAGCTTCTTGGTCGCCTCTCTGACCAGTTTCCTCCTGGCTCTTTCTTCCAGTTTAGAGCGATGTCCTGATCCTGGGATCCTGAACCTGTGTTGTACCAAATACCTTCCACTTCTTAATAATAGACTTCACTGTGCTTCTGTAGGCATTGATAAAGGCTTTAAAAAAAAAAAAAAAGTTTTGTATCTATCTCCTGACTTGTACCTGTCCACAACTTTATCTTGGAGATCTTTTGACAGTTCCTTGCGGTTGATTGTTTGCTTCAGTTGCACTACCAAGGACTGAAATGCTCCAGGAAAGCTCTTTTCATGCTAAGCTGATGAAAATGAGCACAGCAAATCACAGTTGAAAGTCATATGGCTTTGTGTGCCATTGATAAGGTGATCAGCTACACCTGATTGAGTTTACAAGTCATTTCTAGGAGGAGGGTGATCCTTTTTCCAATTCAGTGATTCTGTTTTTCTATTTATTTTATTTATTTATTTTTCTAAGATGTTGGTGTTTTATTTTTCAATTGGATGTTATAAGTTGCTCTAAGTAAATATAGCTGGATAAAACAAAAACTGTGTCCATCTTCAATTCAGGCTGTAATGCAACAAAATGTGATTATTGTAAAGGGGGGTGATTCTTTTCTATACCCACTGTATATACCTGTGAAATAAAGTTTATAAATTGCTATTATAAGTAAATATATTTAAAAAAAAAAATATTACAAAGGGTGCTTTCACACCTGGCCCGTTGTTTCGGACCCTAGGCATATGTGAACACAGCAATCACACTTGGATCCACGCCAAAACAATCGGTCCGAGATCGCCTGAACGAGGTGGTCTCGGCACGATTGAAAACGAACTCTGGAGCAGTTCCGTTGTAGTTAGAAAGCAAGCCGATCCAACAGACCAACGAACCAGGCTATATCCAATGTATAATGGGTAATTACGTAAGTTCCTAAATAGTATTGAAAATTACTAATATCACACAGAATTTAGGATGGATAGTATGCACATTGGGACGCAGGCGATATCTGTGGGTGAGCACGTCTTCGCCATTCAAAATAAAAGCATGCCTTTTCATTTTATAATGTCGTCTTATTGCTCTTCTTCGTAGTAACTGTTTGACACATTTTAAATATGTTTTCCCGACGAATCCTGGACTCCTGTTCAAAATGAAAAATTAATATAATGACAGCTACAAAAAAAACAAAAAAAAAAACAATAAGCCCTCGAAGCTGTTGTCGTTCCATCTTGACGGATGACAGCTATGAGCGGAATTCTGGAAAATAAACCGTGGAACTTTGACCAATGAGAGGACAGTTTGCTTGCACGTGACTTGTATTAACAATTTTGGTCTGTTTAGAAGCTTTGCCGTGTGAAAGTGAACCGCACAAAGAATAAAAAGCAACATTGTAATAATTTTAATCCCTGTTTCGGAACAAAGTAATTGATCTTCAGGTGTGAAAGCACCCGAAAAGTCAAAAACGGCTAATTATTACAACATAACCACAAGCATAATTTATTATCTGAGTAAGAATAATATGTTTTCCTTTTCTTCTTCTAGTGCTGGCACTCTGCCCGTAACGTTCCGTTGTCTTGAGGAAAACCTTGGTATTGACAAGAGAGTTACACGTTTTGTGCTTCCTGTTGGAGCAACAATTAACATGGACGGAACAGCCCTCTATGAAGCTGTAGCTGCCATTTTCATCGCCCAGATGAACGGAATTGATTTAGATCCAGGTCAAATCATCACTGTCAGGTAAGACAGAATATTTAAAATATATATATATATATATATATATATATATATATATATATATATATATATATATATATATATTATGAACTAACATCCACCTAATTAATTCATGTGCTGTGCACCAACTAAATGTTAGGGAGAGGTGGAGCCAAGCATAAATCTTATATTAAGC
The DNA here is from genome assembly GCF_018340385.1 of Cyprinus carpio. Lineage (NCBI taxonomy): Eukaryota > Metazoa > Chordata > Actinopteri > Cypriniformes > Cyprinidae > Cyprinus > Cyprinus carpio. Next base: position 19,890,108 of record NC_056596.1, on the reverse strand, counting down.
ATATTTTCCTGTTTTTTTTGTAGGTAATTATGATCAATGATATACAATTTTTAATTACAACTTTAACTTTTCTATTACCTTCTAATAAGTGGGCTTACTAATTAAGAAACTAAATTATCCATCATATGTAATCAAATAAAATTTAAGGTAACACTTTATAATAACTGCACGCTATTAATCATTAGTTAAGCATTAGGAAACAGTTAATTCATCATTTATAAAGCATTAGTAGACATTAATAAGCAGTTTATAAATACAGATATAAATGCTTTATACTTGATTTAAAAGCATATCTATAATGTATTTAATAATTGTTTTTTCATACTTTATTAATGGTCAATTTATCATTTCTAAATGAAGTATATTATTAACACACCAGTTATTAGGAGTTGTCAGTGGTTCATAAGATAACTTAGAAATTGTAAGTAAATGATCAATAAACTATTTAAATGTGAATTCATACATCTTATTATTCAGACATATAGTAATAGTTACTTAGAGTGTTAATAAATGGTTTATTAACATGTATTTCTACTGTAATTCAGGGTTAATTCAGGTAATAAAACATATGTAGTTAGTTAACTATTTTTTGTGAGCTCATCTAAAGTGAGGACTATTTATGCCTTGTAAAGCTTTTATAAATGAGATTTAAAGGCTGTTAATATTTCTATGTTCTGTATCACTGTGTTGTGTTTTTGTTCCTTTTTCTGTTTAGAAGATAACTGAGCTTTTAAAATATCCTTTATAAATGCTTTACAAGGCATAACTAGTCCTCACTTTAGATTAGCTCACATACATAGTTAACTGACCACTACTAAATGCTTTATAACTACCTGAATTTACTACATTTACTTACAATTTCTTGTGATCTTATGAATCACTGGCAACTCCTAAATAAACTGGTTTGTAAATAATGCTATACTTCATTGAGAAATGATAAATTGATCATGAATAAGTATGACAACATTATAGATATGCTTTTAAATCAAGAATAAAGCATTTATATCTGTATTTATAAACTGCTTATTAATGTCTATTAATGCTTTATAAATTATGAATTATCTGTTTTACTAATAACAGTTAATTATAAAGTGTTACCAAATTAATTTTTTAATTAGCTGTCATTTATTTCCCATCCGCTGCAGTGGCATAGCACCAATTATTGCTTTTTTGAATAAAGCAATAAATAAGTTAATAAAATGTAGCCTGCTATCAAATAATACAGATTTTGATTGCGGACACATTAAATAGGTGTATAACCTGGCACAGATACTATATGATGTAAACATTTCTCCAAACCTGCTCCTGAAGCAGCTAGTCAAGGTCTTCAGACTCACTAAAACTTCCAGACCACGGTGTCGGAGCTAAAGTCTGCATAACATTGGTCCTTCAGGAGCAGGATTGGACATCCCATGCTACAGTTAAAGAGCTTTTGTAAGTAAATGAAACAAGCAGTGGTTATAATTTTGCTGGAACTGTAAAAATGGCATTCTTACAACCACTTATGGACAATGTGAGCGATTCACATCAAAGAATTCTACCAAAGTTTCATATTTCTTGTAATGGTTTTTATGTCAGTTGAAATTGTATCATCAGAAGTTTATCTGAGATGCCTAATGCCAAGATCAAACTACAGGATTTTAACCCTGATTTAACCCCAAATTGCAAGATAACAAGCTCACCGACAGGTTGGGCTGTGATCAGGGGCAAATCAGTGCTCTGCAGTCTTTATGTGTGAACTATTGAACAACACATCTAAGAGGCAAGCAAACAACTTGCCAAATCTATATAAAACTACCAAGCTCAATCGACATCCTGTGGTGTCAGGTGTCGCGACGAGCTACAGCTAATGAGAGAGCAAGGCATTTTGCTCATTTATTTCCAACCACCATTTTCAAATGAACAAGTCCTGATGTTTAACGTGTTGTTTCATGTCATTCCCGTGTGTTTCCCAAATGTGGTTTGGGGACCGGATAGAGTTGTTGTGTAACAGAATTGTTGTCAGATCGTGTAGTGTGTGACCTAGTTGTGGATCATTTACGAAGTGTCACATAGTGTGAACACCTCAGTGACTTCAAGACAGACAGCAAGTCATGTAGTCTGAACAGCACAGCGACATGCCAATGTTTAAAGTCGTGTAGTGTGAACTAGGCTTAAAGTTTCCTTTCACAATTACATTAAACATTAAACCAATACCAGAACCCATCAAAACACCTCCCATTGGGAGAGAAATGGTGTTTGCTATAAATAACAACTACAATTCTCTGGCTGGTGGCAGTAACACTGCCCGCTGAGACATAGTGTCAATGCTGCCTCAAAAGGACATGCTCGTGCCAGTCTTTTTCTGCCCATGCTTTATTTGCTTTGAATCACTGGTTTCATCCATAGACTATAGACATACAAAGACAGTTTACTGTACATGACTCATCCACAAAAGCCACCTCAGCGTGCTTGATGCCCAGACACATGAGGCAGCGATCGTGACCATCACCCGGTGCCAGGTAACGACCGCACACAAAAACGCACGGGTGAAACGGCATCCTTATAAGGACAATCCGTCGTCTTTATAAAGACGCACCCACGGAGCTCATTTAGAGAAATTTGCTCTTTAAGTGCTGAGGCGCACAGGGGAATTGGACACTTGCAACTTGAAAGGAGGTAGTGCAGTCTGAAGTCCGTAACCTACTCAACTCGGGAACGACCACCGCTGAAGCGCCGTCTCACCAACACACGAAGCTTCCGAGAGCATGCTGAACTCGTAGTTCTAGACTAGACACAGTTGAGCAGAACGATACTGTCACTCGGCTCCGAAGCAAAAAGCTGGTATTCATTGCACCTGCTGCCTTATTATACTCATGCTGAGATCAGCGGCAGCTGGATTCAGGAATTGCATGCCAGTGTGCATTGGCTCATTTAGTTTACACTCGAAGTAGATTGGTCTATCAAAGCGATATCCCAATTCGTCCCAATATTCTAAATGAAAGGAGCCAAACGCTGATTGGTAAAATCATTGCGTCACTGCAACGGCCGTTAAAAGCTCTGGTTCCCATAGAAACCTGAGGCTAGACTAGCCAATGTGCATGCGCAGCCATAAGCTTATAATAAGCTGAATAATAAGCTTTTTAAATGCTATTTGAGCATAAGAAACAACATTCATGGGGCAGTTCATTTCAGATTTTGTTGCTGATTTGAAATATGTAATTTATTTGTGAGGGCAGTCTTTGAGATTTCAGGATTTCCCCATTCATTTAGATAGGACTTGGTCTTGGAAGAACTGACCAGAGGCATTGCAAATATGGCCGGTGAGTGAACAGACTTTCCCTGAAAGTGACTTTGTTTCATCATATTTTAGCCACCCATGTTGAGTGGATTTATTATACTTGGAACATCTGTGTGTCTTCACAAGTGAAAACTTAGACGGTAAATGTATATAATGCTGCACTTTAATGGTCTTGTTGAACCGTACACACTTTGATCCATGATAGCAAGCAGAAGCCAGTGTGGAATTAATTAATGAGGGATTTATATAACAATTTATTGTGTATTGCTGTACACCCAAAGCGCTTTAAAATCATATAAGGGGTCTCTCCTCAAAAGTCAAGTCACTTTTATTTGAATAGGGATGATGTGACAGCAGCTACAGAAAACTGTACCAGTGCACTCACCATACACCAGCCACAGATGAAGAGGAGAGAGAGACTGTTAGAGCCATTTCAGTGGATAGGAATGATTAGGAGGGAATTTGGCCAGGACATCATTAAAAAAAACTTCTTTACGAGAAGTGCCATGGAATTTTTAGTGAACACAAAGAGACATGACCTCTGTTTAACACAGGGGTCGGCAACCTTTTCAGCATGACGTGCCATTTTAATTTTTCTGGTTAACTACTGTGCCAACCCCCCCCCCCCCCCCCTTAATGCATTATGTACAGTACAGTAAATACACATTTTTAGAAGACACGATAAAAAACAATAGGCCTATTTGATTTTCATTTTAAATTTTTTTTTTTTAATTTTTAAAAAATTATTTTTTAAACTTTTCAGAAGTTTCTTGAATAACAGATAAACAGTGTGACCGTACTGAGCATTACTATATGTGTGTGTGACAAGGACAATGCATTGAAACCATTCAGTTTAATCTGTTAAACACAATATGAACCACTTTTAAATAGCTCAACACACACACACAAACACACACAAACAAAAACATTCTATTAATTGAGCATCTTTAAAATCTATTCATTTAATCTATTTATCTCAAATCTATTAACACTTCAATATCAATATGGTTTCTACACATAACATTTGTAAATAGAAGCACAATGTCAGAGGTGTCCAATCTTTTCAGCTGAATTTATCTCCAGCCCTAATTAAACACAACTGCTAATTAAGATCTTTAGGATCACTGAAAACTTTCAGGCACGTGTGTTGGATATGTGAACTCTAATCTCTGCAAAAAAGTATAAGATGTGAACATTAGTCTATAAATAAAATAATAAGCTGCAGATTCAACTTATGTAGACTCCTTAAATATCACAAAATAGCCTCGTCTTTCACTATCTCATAAACACAAGATGTAGTTTTTTGTGATTGTGTTTAAGTGAGAACAGATTAAACTGAATTGACATCAGTTACATTCATCACGTTTAATACTGATTGAGGAAAATTAATTATTACCTGACAAAGCAATAAATCTGACTTTACTACAAACAAAAGGAAAGAACGGAAGGTGCTCTGCAAGCATTGAGTAAGACATGGGCTATGTATAAAGTGTGACTCTGTGTCAAAGCAGCTTCACAATGTCAAATAGGAAAACAAGTCAAGTCACTTTTATTTGAATAGCGCTTTATACAACACTGGCTGTGTCAAAGCAGCTTCACAATGTCAAATAGGAAAATAGTTTGTCAATAATGCAAGAAGACAATAACAGAGTAACCCTCCAACTAAATTCACCACATTGATGATTCAGTGATGTCATCATCCAGTTCAGCTCTCTTCCAATCCTGTCTGTGCAATAGACTGTAGATGCAACTACAGTCTAAAGTAGATGCAACATTTTTTTTAAATTGTACCAGAGAAGTTGTGTGAAATATGTAACGTGATTATTCAAACAAGACCTCTTTCATCAAAATTTCAATGTTGACCCAACAGTTTTGATATCAGTGTCACCTTGCTATCTGGGAATTAAGCCTTCCAACAAAAATTTAAATTGTAACACTGCCAACACCAAATCCATTTAATTATTTAAAAATGAAAGTGCTTCAGTGAGACTCATTTTCTTTTCGAAGAAAGAAGGGCAATTGGCTATCCTCTATCACTCTACTTTTGGAATGTATGAGGCACTGCATGAGCTAGAGTTTTAGGAATCTGATGCTGAGCTCAAGGCTATAAAGAGTCAGTCTCTCACTCTTCCCAGACTCTGTGTGGTGTATTTTCTAAGGGGTTTGCACATGGGGAGTTCTAGAACTCTGAAATCTCACAATGCAATCTCTTTCAGTTTGAATGTGTCTCTGTTTACTTTTGCTATTATTGATTTGTCACTTTGGGCTACCAAATATGCATGTCACACAATCAGTCATTCCAATATTGGTCAGGTACTCATTCTTTGTTGGAGAAAAGAGCCACAGGGAGAGGAAGTGCCTTCTTCCCAGAAAGAAAGGATAACTGATTGTAGCCAATCCTGCACTTACATCTGCTGGACTTCACACTCAGGATGTGCAGTTGCATAATGTTGACTAAAGATTTTGTAGGTCTGTGTCATGCACTGTTGGGTCTCATTCCAGTAATTATACCATTGAATCTAATCCATGTGAGGCTGGTTTGATGGTGGAACAGCCAGGGAGTCCTTCACTTTTGGCATACACACTGCAGACTCAGATTTATGTGCATATGCATCCCCAGTTATTGACTTAAAGAGGCAGAAATAGTCATGGCAAAATGATCACAATAGACACCTCATTATTGTGTTGGGAAATGCTTGTAAAGGGTGTCTGGCATGTGGAGTTTGGAGGGGTGATCATATCATGTGGCACATAAATTGCCTGGAGATAATGATAATCTGCTGGCTTAAGCCATTTTCAGAAATCAGAATCAGAAAGACCTTTATTGCCAAGTATGCTTGCATACAAGGAATTTGTTTTAGTGACATAAGCTTCCAGTACACAGAGACAACACACAGTCAAAAAAATAAAAATAAACCTTTGCTAATAAATAAGTGTATAAACAATTGTGCTATAAATGATAATGGAATAGGATTGAGTAAGATGCAGGGATGTACTAGGATGGAGGGGTAACAAATAAATATCAGGATATTGCACATTTTTATTGCATAAGTGGGGAACATTTAACAGTTCATGAGGTATATTGCCTGGGGGAAGAAACTGTTCCTGTGCCTGACTGTCCTGGTATTTGCGGCTCTGAAGCGCAGGCCAGATGGCAAAAGTTCAAAGATGGGGTAACTTGGATGTGAGGGATCCAGAGTGATTTCCTGAGCCCTTTCCCTCACTCTGGATGTATACAGTTCTTGAAGGGTGGGCAGGGGAGTACCAATAATCCTTTCAGCAGTCCGAACCATTCTCTGTAGTTTTATGATGTCTGATTTTGTAGCTGAACCAAACCAGACAGTTATTGAAGTGCACAGGACAAACTCAATGATGGCGGAGTAGAACTGTTTCAGCAGCTCCTGTGGCAGGTTAAACTTCCTCAGCTGGCGAAGGAAGTACAACCTTTGTTGGGCCTTTTTCACACAATGGAGTCAATGTGATTGTCCCACTTCAGGTCCTGAGAGATGGTGGTTCCCAGGAATCTGAATGACTCCACTGCAGCCACAGTGCTGTTCATGATTGTGAGTGGGGGAATGCAGGGGGGTTTCTTCTGAAGTCCACGATCATCTCCACTGTTTTGAGCGTGTTCAGCTCCAGGTTGTTAAGACTGCACCAGACAGCCAGCTGCTCAACCTCTTGTCTGTAAGCAGACTTGTTACCGTCCTGGATGAGGCAGATGACTGTAGTGTCGTCTGCAAACTTCAGGAGCTTGACAGAAGGGTCTTTAGAGGTGCAGTCGTTGGTGTAAAGCGAGAAGAGCAGTGGGGAGAGAACACATCCCTGAGGGGCACCAGTGTTGGTGGAGCAGCTGTTGGACATGAATTTCCCCAGTCTCACTATCTGTCAGACAGCTGGTGATCCACTGACAGATAGAGCTAGGAACAGAGAGCTGGGTCAGTTTGGTCTGGAGGGCTGTTAGGATGATGGTGTTGAAAGCTGAGCTAAAGTCCACAAACAGGATCCTCACATAAGTCCCTGTTTTGTCCAGATGTTGCAGGATGAAGTGCAATCCCATGCTGATGACCTGTTTGCTCAGTAAGCAAACTGGCAGGGGTCCAGTAAGGGTCCAGTGATGTCCTTCAGATAAGCCAGAACCAGTTTTTCAAACGACTTCATGACGACAGACGTTAGAGCCACAGGTATGAAGTCATTAAGTCCTGTTATCTTGGGTTTCTTTGGAACAGGGATGATGGTGGAGCGTTTGAAGCAGGAAGGCACTTCACACAACTCCAGAGATCTGTTGAAGATCTGTGAAAAGATGGGGGCCAGCTGGTCAGCACAGGTTTTTCAGACAGGCTGATGTAACGCCATCTGGGCCTGGTGTTTTTTCTTCTTTTGTTCTTCCTGAAGACCTGGCGCACATCATCTTCACAGATTTGAAGAGCAGGAGATTCGGAGAGGGGTATTGCAGGAGGTATTAATGGTTGTGTAGAGAGATGGTCAGAATGGGTATTGGGGGTTTCAAATCTACAATAAAACTCATTCAGGTTGTTAGCAAGTCATTGATTAGCCTCAGTGCAGGGGGGTGGTGTCTTGTAGTTAGTGATGGCTCTCAGTCCTCTCCACACTGAAGTTGAGTCGTTGGAAGTAAACTGGTCTTCCAATTTCTTAGCGTAGGTCTTTTTAGCCGCTCTAATCTCTTTGTTCAGTGTGTTCCTGGCCTGATTGTACAAGACTCTTTCCCCATTTCTGTAGGCATCCTCTTTGGCCTGACGAAGATGTCTGAGTTTTGCTGTCAACCATGGCTTATCATTGTTAAATGTTAAATAAGTCCTGGTAGGAATGCATATATCCCCACAAAAACTAATATAGGATGTCTCAGTCTCTGTGAGTTCGTCCAGATCGGTGGTGGCAGCTTCAAAAACACTCCAATCAGTGAGGTCAAAACAAGCCTGTAAATCCTGCTCTGTTTCGCTGGTCCATCTCTCTCACAGTCCTTACTACAGGTTTTAGCAGATTTAAGTTTCTGCCTGTAGGTTGGTATAAGATGAACCAGACAGTGATCAGACAGCCCCAAAGCTGCTCGTGGAACAGAGTGATATGCATCCTTTATTGTGGTGTAAACAGTGATCCAATATATTAGGGTCTCTGGTGGGACATGTAACATGCTGTCTGTATTTTGACAGTTCACAGGAAAGATTTGCTATATTAAAGTCCCCAAGAATGATAAAAATCGGAGGTTGTTGCTCTGTCTCTGTGAACTGATCAACGAGTTTCTTTAAAGCCAGGCTCACGTGCACTTGTGGAGGAATGTAAACTCACCAGAATGAACGAGTGAAACTCCCGCGGCGAATAGAATGGCTTGCAGTTGACAAAGAGCACTTCTAGATCTGAGCAGCACATCTTCTTTAATACAGTTACATCTGTACACCACCGTTTATTGATGTAAAAGCATGTCCCACTCTGACAAGCGCTCCCGCTCGCTTTCCCAGTCTGCGCGTCCTGAAATCCGCGCTTCCTGAGTCTGACAAGCGCTCCCGCTCGCTTTCCCAGTCTGCGCGTCCTGTAGCATTTGATCAGCGCTGCTGCTCCTCCGATAACAACGTTCAGTAAAACGTCTGAATAATTGAAATCCGGTAAAAGTCTTGTGGTGTGTTCTGCTGAAACTGATCGTGTTTGTTAAGTGTTTGTTAAACAAAAAACAGGAAAAACTAACAAAAACGATACAAACACTGGAGAGCCAAGCACTGAAGCAGCCGTGTGCGGGGCCATCGAGAGTCATCCAGACCTTTGGGACTACCATGTGATCATTAAAACAGACAACATATTTGTATTATTGCACTTAAGGCTGATTTATACTTCTGCGTCGAAACTACGCCATAGCTACGTGCTACGATATTTGTTTTGTGTGTGTTTTTTGCACTTTAATAAATTTTAATGTTACACCTTCTTTTTTAAAATAAAACAAAGCAAAGAACAAGTGTCTTATCATTTATTATAAAATGTAGCATTATGTCATTTTGTTGTTTGTGACAAACAGTTGTCATGGTACGTTACGAGTCCATGTGGAGATTGAAAGAATGCCATCCTCTCCTGTTCCATCGTCGTCTCTTTTTGGTAGTTTTAAATAAATGATCTGTTCTTTGATATTTATTTGCCATAGTCATGGCTGATGCTTCACCAACAAGCTGCTTTTTCTTCGGCTTTAGGCGTGGTACTGCGGGCAACACAAGCAACATGCAACGCAGACAACAATGCAGAAGTATAAATGAAAACCAACGCACAGCCTACGGCGTAGAGGCTACTGCGTATGTCCGACGCAGAAGTATAAATCAGCCTTTAATTGGCACTTACTCTTGCAAGGGCTTCCTTCCTCCCACATCTCTGTGAATGCACACTGGTTTACTTTTGCCAGCAGACTCACTTTCTGCTTGCAACTTGGGCCGTGCTAATGGTCTGACTATCTCAAAGTTGAGAATGTCTCTCTGGATAGTTTCGGTGATCCAGTGCCTTATAAGTCAGTGGATCTCACACCCGTAACATGGGAACCCCCAACCACTGCAAATTTTGTATGTCTCCCTCATAGGCCACACCCAGATTTACTCTTGCAGACTCTACTAATGAGCTGTTGAGTTGAATCAGGTGTGTTAAATGAGGGAGACATGCAAAATATGCAGTGATTGGAGTTCCTCAGGACAGGTATCAGAACTACTCTTATAAGTTACAAGAGTTGCCGTGCCTTGTGACAATCTAGGTTTATTCTTCTAAATAAAATGGCACTGGGCTGAGGAGAGGAGCTTAAAGCAGCATCTGTCAATTAACTGTTGTTATTCTATACAGGCTTTAGATGTATTCACTCCTGGGTGGAGTTTTATAAATATGAGTTAATACCGCAGCGTCTCGTCCCCTAATTCAGGAAACTAGGGTTATATTCATGACACAAACATTTTACTTAGATACTAGATATTATGCTGACAGTGCCATAATGATCAGTGTTGTTTGTCACTTAAATTTAACAGAAATTTAGCTAAGTAATCATAATCAAGTAATCAATTACATAATGACATTCCATAATATATATTTTGAATATAACAATGCAAAATACAGTTTGATGGTCCATTTCAGTTTAATTTTCATTTTACTACTGTTCTTCCAAAATTGATGTAACACATATCTTGTATTCTAAAAAGACAAGACTATTATTATACATTTTAAGGTGTATTGGAGAACCGACTGGCTGTTGCCCAGCCTTTTAAAGCCACCCGATGTCAAAGCTTAGGTGTTCAGTAACTTGTCCTTTTTAAACAGTAGCCTGTTATTTTCACTTTAAGTTGCTCTGGACAAGATTGTCTACTATTTTCTACTACTTTATGTGTAAATATGAATAAAACATAAGTGCTTGCATTCCCAAAATTTAGTCTTACAGCAACACTTGCCAGTGTTGGGGCAGCGAGTATCCCCAGTGCTGGACTGGTCACCATGTTACTCATTCTGACAGCCGTTGGACTTCCTACTCAAGATATCAGTCTGCTGGTGGCTGTTGACTGGCTTCTGTGAGTATTCTGAATCTAGACTTATTTGATCCAGACTGGGACTTGTAAATGTTAAATAAAAGCCTACACTGAAGCTGTCACTGTCATGTTTAAGATTATCCTTCTCTTGTTAAGGAAATATGTGACTGCTGAAAAGAGCATTTCATCATTTTTTTTATTTTTTTTTTCTCAGGGATCGTTTCCGTACCTCAGTTAATGTGGTTGGAGACTCATATGGGGCTGGCATCGTCTACCATCTGTCCAAGGCAGAGCTGGATGCTCTGGATGCCCAACATGCAAAGTCTGATGACATAGAGATGATGACCAAGACCCAGTCCTACTATGATGACCTCAAAAACCATCATGAAAACAACTCCAACCAGTGCGTCTATGCTGCTCAAAATTCAGTCTTATTAGATGATTGCAAGGTACAAGTCACGCTTAAGGACGTAGAGACATCTACATAACACAACCCTGCATGTCTCTTTTCTGATATCTTTTGCATGTCAGCATATATGTATATGCACAAACATTTAAGTGTGTATGTACATATATGGTAGCTACAGTATAATTGCATATGTACTCATATTTCTTTGCTTCTTTTCTTAGAGCATATTTTGAGCATATTACAACATAATATAGTATGTTTTGAACATCAGTGCATCAAAATCTATATCAAATCAAATAATTCTTTATTATTTGTACTTTTTCCAACACCAGTTATTTAAGTATTATGTGCAGAATGTGCAGTTTAAGTTCAGTTGAGATCCATGATTTTAATAATAAACTACAAGCTAAACCTATGAAAGCACCTTTCCACCAGCAGGCCGAATATTCAGAGCATGGTGTGGAATGGTTCCAATTGCATTTCCACTTGAGCATGATGTGAATGCAAACCATACGTGATAATGTGTTTATAGTATATTACATTATTATTCTACAAGCCTTTTTCATCAACGGGCTAGCACATTTAAACATAATATAATATTGTGTCCTTTGTAGCTAGTATGACAACCTTTCCCTTTCTACATGATGTGAGCATCCCATACAACACAAACGCTCCACGGTTTATTCACAGTATCATGCCTTCAACTCTTGCATCACTGAAGTAACAAGCATCCTAATCTTAAAAAGAAATGATAATTGTGGCAACTGGCAACCATTTTGTTGCATGGTTTGGCAAAAATTACGTTTCGCCTGATGGTGGAAAACAGGCTTTATTCAGCTGTGATGTATTTATTCAGTTATTAAGTTTACATAAATTCACTGATAATCAAGTTTGAGAACATCAGCAATTAAGCATTGCCTGAGACTAAACAAACCTTAAGGGGAATTAAGAATGAAAGAGAAGACCCGTCTTCCTGAGTAGGCACATCTTCATATTTTAGTTTTTAATATTTTACAAAACAGACAGTTAGACCCATATGGTTCATGTTTTTTTTTTTTTTTTGGTGCATAATAGACAGAAAATCACCTCGGTTACGTATAGTAACCCTCTTTCCCTGAAGGAGGGAATGGAGACGTGACGTCGGACTTATTGGGATATCGCTTAGAGAGACTGATCTACTTTGAGTGTAAACTAAGCGAGCTAATGCACATTGGCATGCAATTATTGCATCCAGCTGCCGCTGATAACAGTGTGAATATAACTAGGCAGAAGGTGCAGCGCATATTCAGGTTTTCGCTGAGGATCCGAGCAGATGACATGACAGCTTCAGCGGTGGTAAAGAAGCTGTGGTGACGGGATGTGACATCTCCGTTCCCTCCTTCAGGGAACGAGGGTTACAATACGTAACCGAGACGTTCCCTTTCAGTCAGTCACTCTAGACGTCACGTCGGATGGCCGTCGAATTAAGATCCCTACAAAAGGGCCACAGGTACTGCCGCTTCCAGTGTTCTGTGGAAGCCTCCTGCGCCCCTACTTTTTGGCGTAGGCCAGGGCTTACCACAAGAAGACCAGCTACTGCTGCTATGGCATTACCCATTCAGTAAGACTGGATAACACTGGGAAAATGTACCCATACCACTTGGGATAGGAACGTTGTGGAAGCACCATCCTTCCTGAAGGAGGTTGTGGGAGCACTTAGCCATATGAGGTGATTGTAACCCTCTTGAAAAATAGCCAGTCTGCTGGGGAAACACAGGCTCTAAGGCTATACCGTGGACTTTACACATATTGGATCCACTTAGTTCTCTACATATGGAACCCAGCCCTCTACCGGTTCTCACGGATTCATGGAGGGTCTATGATATGGACTCTCTGGAGTGGTTTTAGCAAGCCGACCTGAAGCTGGGGCCTTTCAGTGCTTCTACCCGTTTGAGGCTCCACACGAAGGCTATAGAATATAGTGAACATGCTGGGGATCACCCAGCCTGCAGCTCTACAAATATCTGCCAGCGAGGCGCCACATGCCAGTGCCCAGGAGAATGTTACACTTCTAGTTGAGTGAGCTCGCAACCTGAACGGGCAGGGCACACCCTGTGCCTGATAAGCCAGGAAGCATCCACTATCCAGTGGGCCATCCTCTGCTTCGAGACGGCATTCCCCTTCTGCCGGCCTCCGTGACAGACAAAGAGCTGGTCTGAGGTCCTGAAGCTTTGTGTCCTGTCTACGTAGCATCTCAATGGTTTCTGGCAGTGAAAGGTGCCTTCCACGACCCAGTGAACTCATCATGCACCTCCGGGAAGAAAGGCCCTCTGGGAATGGGGACCTGAAAACCAGCACGAACCACCCTGAGAAACCAATCATCCAGCGTTGAGGGTTAGGGATGCGGTGGAGTTTCCACTCAAGCCCAACACTCTCAGCGGCCTGGGAAGCATAGCCATTCTTTCTGGATCCAAATCTGGCACCGCTGGCCGTTCTGAAGGCGGCAGCACTGCTGAATCATCCTCTCCAAAAAGGTCTGGCTCACCTTATGATGCAGTGATCAACATCCGATCTTCGGGGGGAGCACCGAAAGAAACAAGTGGTACCCCACGGGAGGGTCCAGCCTGTTCTTTTGGCAGCTCCACTGGCTGTGAAGTGCCGCCGGAAGGAGGAGCCCTCGGAGGTTGGTTCCTCGGAGGGGAATTCCTCACCATCACCGTAAGACCATTCCGGCCAGTGCCAGAAGTAGCCCAAGTTGCCTCCAGGGGGTACCCTAGATCTAGGCAGAGGCACGGGTACCCTGCCCCTTTGCGGGAAACGGAGCATCCGACGTGTTGTCGAGAGTGACCGACTTAAAGGGAACTGCTCCTGTTTTCTGCTGTCTGTTGTGCTTGCATGCTCTGGATGCAAACAGTAATTTAACAAAAACTAACCCATTTTATCTAAAAATGCAATCCATTGTAGAAGCCTTGCAAAGTAACCACTAATTAATGCTTGTACTGTTGTTGTACCTTGTTATTTTTATTTATTTTTTTAATGGAAAAAATGACTGTTTAGTTGAATGTAATAGAGCAGTGTAATTGTCATTGCAAAAATCTCATACAGGTAAATGGACAAATGGCTTTAGTGTCAAGGTCTATATATCTTGGAGCACAGAATTCTAAAGTATTTATCACTATGCAATGTTTTATATTAAAATTAAACAACTGGATTTCCTGAATGAAATGGTCAAAAGCAGAAGTGTCAGAGGAATGGGGCATAGAGAGGAGACCCGGCTGGTATCATTTGCTGAAGTAAACACTAATCACAGGCATTCATTATGACATCAGCACTGGCGGTTCGATTGTGAAATTTATTAGAGTAAATTTTACTCATCCACATCAAGAATGATGCCTGTAAAAATAACTACAACTAGTTAACCAGTTAAAGTTAAAAAATTGAACTCTAAGAAAATCTGGGTGTTCAGATCCCAAAAGCAATCAACACACAGTGCTAATTTACTGTATGCACATGGTGTGCTGTGTAGTACTACCGAAAAATCATGGTCTTAACCATAATCTCCCAAATGAAATCTCACTTGGTCTGAGAGTAATTGATCTTTTATGAATTGTTAAAATATTGGTGTCTGGGACACTGTAACCAGAAAGTCTATTTAACACTGTTTGTAGTTTTTAAGAGCTTAGTGTGCTATAATTGAATTGTGCTCATAAACCCCTGTTGAGATGGTATTCTCACTTGAAACGGAGTAGATGCTTTGACCTTGAAACTTTATTATCTGTCAATACATCACGACAACAAGCATATAGTGGACTCCACACCACAACAATAATGGTAACAACACATAGGAACAATACAAAATTGTTCCATTATTGGGATCACTTTCAGAACTGAGAGATAAAACCATCCATCCATCCATCCGATTTTTACATTTTTTAAATCAAAATATCTTTTCTCTTACATTTGTACTTTTGCTAAAAGTATCAGAATTCTTTGCTCCAAAGCTCCAGAGAGATCTTACATTTACTGTTGAAGATTCACATGGATATGACCTCAAATTTGTCGATAACTCTTTCAGGTAACCTTGGCAGCCACAAATGGCTCAACTGCGGAGAACACACTCGTTGAGGAAGAACCTTGGAAAAACGATTAATGCAAGCACACAAACCCCGGAACCCCAAAAGAGAGAGAGAAAAACAACCTATATTCATGCATATAAAACAAATGGGTTTTGTAGTTTATTTCTATGGTTTCTATTCTTTACTCTAACATGTTTAACAATATTATATTGTCTCATGTAACATAAGAATATGAGGCCAAAAGCTCACACATGCAGCTGACATAATGTTATTGAGGCAGTTACATAAATTATTTGTGATGCTAATAAATATATACATAAACTTCCAAACATATGTATTTTGAAAAGGGGTGAAAAATGTTTCAGAGGGAGAACAGACAGATAACATAGCTTCTGGCAGAGCAATCGCCCACTGCTTTTTGTATGAGAAAGTGACAGAAACCTGCTCGTCTGCCTCTAGTTCCTTCGCCTTACACTATGACAGCTGAACTACCTTGCACAACACTGTAGCACCTCTTGCTCCGAACAAATCTTACAACCACTTCTCAAAAGGGTAATATGGTGTTGCTAGGATACAAAAGTAGGGACGGAGGCGACTGCACACAGATGGAAGGTAAAGCACAAGTCTCTGGAGCTCCTTTTATCACAGTGCTCACTGGAGTGTTATTATTTTTTTTTTCTCTATTCTGTCAAGGAAACAGATGATATGGTGTTTCTTGCATATATGTTGGTGAATCAGTGGCACAATAGCACAAAAACCTTTCAGGCACATTCAGGCCATTATATATACCATTTCAGGTCTTACAAGAGCCCTTTGCATCATTCAGAAGTACTGAAATATGCAATGCATGCCTTACGTTTAGTTCATTATAAAGCACAAATTGTCTATTTATGTTGTATAACCAAAACAACGCCTGAACACATACAGTGAACATACAGGTGATGGCTTCAGTGTTAAAAATCATCATTCTTTTGAGATTCCAGAAGTGCATCTTTTAAAATAACATGATTATTTTTATATGATTTTTGGTGTGGTGTGTGCTAAACTTGGACTGGCATTATTAACAGCTCCATTATGATTATTAATATGTCCAGTATGTTGAGAGCGCACAACCCATCTAAAGTAGTTAAATGCCTTTGCCCACAAACAGTATACATTTAGCCTATTTTTCCTTCCACTGGAAAGGTACAAAGGTATACTCAGGCATATAAAATATATACTTTTTTTATTATTTTGTCAGGGAAAAAAAAAACAAAAAACATTGCTAATGC
The DNA here is from genome assembly GCF_018340385.1 of Cyprinus carpio. Taxonomy (NCBI): domain Eukaryota; kingdom Metazoa; phylum Chordata; class Actinopteri; order Cypriniformes; family Cyprinidae; genus Cyprinus; species Cyprinus carpio. Next base: position 19,873,600 of record NC_056596.1, on the reverse strand, counting down.
AGACAGAGATCATTTGTATTAAGGCCCAGTTAGCCTGCTGGAGAGAACTGTTTACCTGTTTTTATAATCTAAGGAGGTTTACACAGTTTTAAATACCTAATGCCTTCATTTCTTTCACTACTAATGTCAATTTTTTTTTTATTTTATTTTTTTTTTTGGACATCTATTTGCCATGAGCTGAATTTCTTACCTCAGAGAGACACTGGCCCAAGGCTATTGTAACTTTATTGTAAGCTTTTGTAAATCACAACTTTAACTAAGAAGCCAAGTAGTATTACAATGGAAGGGTTAAAGCACAATAAAGAGGAGTATTTTATAACTGAGCTGATCCAATATGCTACCTCTGGATGTTCTATCCTCTTATTCATCCCTGACAGCATCTTTCCCTCATATTACAAATGACTGTTTCTTAGACTCACCATGCTGCAAAACACTCATAGGCCAACTTTCCATCACTTCCTGTCAGACTGACCAATACACATACCTCACTATGCCAATCAGAGATTCAGACAAAAAAAAGTACTTTTTCTTTCAAATGAGTGATACATTCAGACGAGCACACTTCTTCCCCGTGTGTGATCTTTGATCACAGGATTCTAATTTTTGCCTTTATTTTTTAAATTTGTATATTTGTTTGATGATTCTAAGCATTACCCTGTATTTGACAAAGCTAAACAAAGCTATCAATAGAATTTCACCCCTAATATGTCTAATGAATTTGAGACATCTCTCTATGATTCCTTGAATACTAAACAGCTATTTGATGTTCCAGTGTTTTAACCCTTGCCAAGAGAATAAATGCCATATGAGCACAAGTTCGTGTTGCCACATTATATAGAAACATAATGTGAATTTTAGATGTTGTGAGTGTTGCCCATCAAAAGGCAGATGTTTGAGACTGTTGAGATTGTTTGGTCATTGAGCGTTGAGCACCTCTTGTGTTTTATATCACTGTTAGATGCATGGACATTTAGTGTTTTTGCCCCAGTTTCTTAAAAAGCATGAATTTTAAAGTGTCTCCACACACTTTGTGTACATATTGAAGGCAGGGGCGTCGCTAGTGGGGGAACAGCGGGACCAAGTGCAACGTCCTCTCATCCTCCTCCCCCCAATCCACCCCCACTGAGGGGATCACAGTCCACGATTCCTACTGAGGGATATTGACCCAATGAAATGTGCTGTACAGGGGTACGGGGCCAAGAAAACCTAGCGAAGCCACTGATTGTAGGTAACATTGAGATGGTGTTTAATTGATGTGACAGTTTTAATTAAGTGTTTTTGTAATCCTATAGAAATGAATACCCTCTCTGTGCTGCATAAGATAATACTATAGTGAAAAGTATAGAAAGGTAGTACTTTGCTTGAGTTTAATTCAGATTTGCTCTCTCAGCAATTTCATATCAATTATTCTATCTGATCTATGTTTGGAATGTTTTTCCCTACATACATTTATGTGTCCCTACATTTCTATGTAATCTAACATCAGACTCAAAAAGAAGATATTTGTGTATTATTTATAGCATCTCAAAATATTCAGGCTATATTTTTGAAGATGTTATACAATAAAATATTGTCTTAATGTGATAGTCTTACATATGTTTATGTTATATGTACATCAAAAATATGTAACATCTTAAAGTTATGATAAGATATGCTGGAATGTGAATTTGAGTATACTTGATGATATAAAGCACACACAAGTCTCTGTTGAGCCACATCCACAGTATCTGTAAAACATTTCTCAGTCCCATGCTGTCTGTCTTGTCCTTGACTTTCCAATGTTTCTTTTCAATGTTTCTGATATATTTTTAAAACCGCACACAGACACACACACACACAAAAATTTCAGGCAATTGTGAAACATTTTTTTCTAGAATAACCCAGGTTTATTATTCTTTCTCGATTGATTACATCTGAAACCATCATTAATAGATGGTCTGTATTTCTTACACTGATCTTATATGTAAACTCATCTGCTCCTCTTTTCTCTCACCCTTTTTGTGATGTGATTTTTTATGTAAACGGAGAGGAAACTATATTCAAAATGAAAGTGGTAAAATAAATGATTTCCTGTTTCATAGCTGTGAAATAAAAGTGTATTCATGCATATCAATATGTGTTGTACCATTGGTGTACATACAGTTATTATAACTAATAAATGTTGATTCATAACTAATTAAAGTCTTTTTTTATTATTGACGTGACAGGGTATTTAATACAGTGGTGTGTAATAATGTAGTGTGCATAAGCAATTAAAGTTAAAGGGAGTCTATGTCAGTGAATAATGTGACTAAGCATGTGTTTGCATCATAAGAAATAAAGAGCAGTGGGCCAAGAACAGAACTCTGAGGGTCACATCAAGAAACAAAAGCTACAGGGAAAGAGTTTTCAAGCCATTCCTGTATTTTTTATTTGTTTTTTTTTTTTGCTGAACAAAACTTTTCTCTATTGGGAGTACATTTTGGTCTGAGCAAAAACATTATTTATACCAGACCTGTAGAGCGTGCACACACAAAAAGTGTGTAACTTTTAATTTTAATATGGTATTTTTGATTTGATTTGACCCTTGATGTAACTAAATGTTGCACATTTCAGTTTAGATACATTCAATATAATTAAAAAAAATTAACAATTATTGCTCATAAATTACCTTTTTTAGGTCAATTATTTATTATAATGTAATATAATATAATATATATTAAAAAAAAAAACATTTTCAATCAATATTTTTAAAAAATGTGAACATTTGAATTCTTCATCTGCTATTTCCACCACTTCATCAAGCAACTCTTCTGTAAAACTTTCCTCAAATTGCCTTGGAGGACCCAGTTGCTTCACTGCTCTTCAAAGCTCCTGATGCACTAAGACATAATTATCTGCCATTTCTGCTGCTGCACAAACTTCAGTTACTTCCTGCTCATTCAGATGCACTGCAATATGTTTGGGTAAACTATTTTTAAATTGCTTCAGTACCATTAACTGCTTCAAATTTTGAAAGAGATATGTTTCAGTTGCTCAACCATTTATCAAAGTATTTCCTACTGCCTAGCTAAATCAAGATAAATGTATTTCAGCATGAAAAATGACAATCACTTGCAGAAATACGTTTATGATATCAACTATGAAATTACAACTTGTAATAAACATACTTCTTTATATCTGTAATTTAATTCTTACATGTTCAAATTAAATTTTCACTAGTAAAAATTGTTATTTCAGATATCGTGAATTCCTTTTGGATATATGCATAATTTAAGTGCTTATGTCCCTTATGAAGTGACAAAGCAGCTTTACAGTGTTAAACAGAAAAAAACGTGTGCTGACATGTTCACGGTGTGACAGTAGTGAACACACACCCAGAGTGGTGCAGCAGCACCCAGGGAGCAGTCGGGGGTTTGGAGCCTTTCTCAAGGGTCTCACCTCAGTCATGGATACTGAAGGTGAAGGTGCAAGTTTCCAAACATAATTAAATATAGTGCTATACATTTAAAAATAAAACAGCGTTTTATTTATCTCTTTTGAGATAACATTTAGTCTCTGTTCAATTCTATTGTGTGTTGTTTTGCGGGCAAAAGCTCAGTAAAATACAATTACCAAATAAACACTTAATGATAAAAGGATTAGTAGGGACACATTTCCAACTAAAGCATTCATTCATGACTTTATATTAAGTAGTAACTGTAAATAAAAGCTAATGTTTAAAAAAGGGTTTTATTTTTCATTGTGGTTTAAGGCTTATTGTATTTTTCATTTGATGAAATAGAACGTCTTGGTTAAGTTTGTAACCCTTGTTCCCTGAAGGAGGGACGGAGACATCACGTCGGATGACCGACGAATTGGGATCTCGCTTACAGTGTAACGAATCAGCTCAAAGGGGAAATATGAATAATCAATCATAACCAGTTATGAGTAATTATAAATATTTAGATCCGCTGTAAGTATTTATTTGACCTCTCAGTGTCAACAGTCTGTCAATTCTAAAAATGTTAATTTCCTGGTTAAAGAAAATAACTTTCTTACTGTACAATACTACTCAGAGCATGTAGCAAAAATCTGCATGATTAGGGACTTCAGTTATGAGCAAACAATGAACAACCTCAAGTGTGATACAAATAAGACTTTATTAACTACATAAACACTTAAACTAGTCTAACATACACACACACACACATGCATACAGTTGGCATAGGAAAAAGGGTTAAAGCTTAAGCAGTAAAGAGAAGAGAAATAAAGACATGAAGCTATGGTACAATTTGATATTCAGCAGATCTACAGCCTGAAGGAAACATCAGTTTCTTAGTTCAAACACACCTTTGTAAAAGGTGAATATGATACTTAATGTATCAATTAATAAGACTAAGTTTGATACTTGCAAGTCTCGCCTGTTTGATAAAAAGTCCTGATGCACTTTGGGGCTCCAGTTGGTCGCTGCTGAAGTGGATTGATGAGACCAGTTCAAATAGTATGTCCAGCTATAGACAGGCTCTAAAAACTGCCAGGGCCGAGCATATCCACAAACTCATAGAATTTTATGTAGCATAGTTGCTAGATTAACAAATAACCAGACGCCAACCGATCTAAATATTCACTAACAGTTAAATAGTAATGACTTTATGAATTTCGACAAAAAAAAAAAATAATAAATTCACTGATAAAATAGATAACATCAGAAATACAATAACAAATGTAGATTTTACAGCGTCTAATACTTTAGTTTTTCCATCGCACCCAAAGATAAACTGCAGTGCTTTACAACTATAGGACAGGAAGAGCTAAATAAACTTATCACTGCATCTAAACCAACAACATGTTTATTAGATCCTGTACCCACTAAATTACTGAAAGAGTTGTTACCTGTAGCAGAAAAACCATCGTTATCTTTACGTCACGTCCCAAAACCATTCAAGTTGGCAGTTATTAAGCCTCTTATTAAGAAACCACAACTCGATCCTAGTGAACTGGCAAATTACAGACCCATTTCAAATCTTCCATTTATGTCTAAAATTTTAGAAAAAGTTGTGTCTGCTCAATTGTGCTCCTACCTGCAAAAAAATGATCTTTATGAAGAATTTCAGTCGGGTTTCAGGCCCCATCATAGCACAGATTACAAATGACTTGCTTCTTGTATCAGACCAAGACTGCATCTCATTGCTAGTTTTACTTGATCTTAGTGCTGCGTTCGACACCATAGATCACGACATACTCATAGATAGATTACAAAACTATACAGGTATCAAAGGGCAGGCTTTAAGATGGTCTAGATCCTACCTGTCAAATCACTACCACTTTGTTTATCTAAATGGGGAGTCATCTCATTTATCACCAGTAAAATATGGAGTGCCACAAGGATCTGTCCTAGGTCCTCTGCTATTTTCAATATACATGTTGCCCCTTGGTAATATTATTAGAAATTACGGGATTAGTTTCCACTGTTATGCTGATGATACTCAACTATATATCTCAACAAGACCAGGTGAAACTTCAAAATTATCTAAGCTAACAGAGTGTGTTAAAAATGTAAAAGATCGGATGACCAATAATTTTCTCCTATTAAATTCAGATAAGACAGAGATATTACTTATTGGACCAGAAAACATTACACAGAATCTCGTAGATTACAATTTGCAATTAGACGGATGTACTGTTACTTCCTCTACAGTCAAAAATCTGAGTGTTATATGAGACAGCAACTTGTCTTTTGAAAACCATATTTCCCATGTTACAAAAACAGCATTCTTCCATCTTAGAAACATGTTACCTGTTCCTGATGCAGAAAAGCTAGTTCATGCATTCATGACCTCTAGACTGGACTATTGTAATGCACTGCTAGGTGGTTGTCCTGCATCCCCAATAAACAGGCTACAGGTAGTCCAAAATGCAGCGGCTATAGTCCTTACCAGGTCAAGAAAATATGATCATATTACCCCAATTTTACAGTCTCTGCACTGGCTTCCTATTAAGTTCTGTATCAGTTACAAAATAAAAAAAAATTAATTACTTATGAGGCCCTTAATGGCTTAGCTCCTGCGTACCTAACTAGTCTTCTACCACGCTACAACCCATCACGCTCCCTAAGGTCACAAAATGCTGGACTTTTGATAGTACCTAGGATAGCAAAGTCCATTAAAAAAGGTATTAGATCTTTTTTTCGCATTTGGCTCCCAAACTCTGGAATAGCCTTCCTGATAATGTTCGGGGTTCAAACACACTTCCTCTGTTTAAATCTAGATTAAAAACACACCTCATTGGCCAAGCATTCAAATAATGCATCTCATAATTTTGGACTGCAGTTATATCTGATCAAATGCGCATTATTATTCTTTAGCTTGGGTTAAACTAATTAATTTTACTTCGCTGGAACAGCAGCTACGCTAATTATGTCTCTATTTGTTTCTCTCTTTTGCCACGGGATTTACATCCCGTGGTAACTAGGATTTACACAAGCTCCAGTATGGATCCTGAACACCTGAGAAGAGATGATGCCAACCCCTCAGAGGACCTCAGATGATGCTAACCCAGAGACAACATACAGAACTACCACATTTTGCTATAAGTTTGATTGCATAATTGCTGTTAATAGTGTTAATCGTCTGTTTGTTTATGTCTTTTATTGATTTTTTCTGAACATTTCTGCCATATGCACATGAACTGACAGTCACCACTGATAAGCTACTACTAAATATTGTAGAAACTTAATTTTCTGTAAAGTTGCTTTGCAATGATTTGTATCGTAAAAAGCGCTATACAAATAAACTTGAATAGAATTGAATTGAATTGAATCAGAGTATCTTGATGAATGAATAGTCAAGGCCGAAGCCTGGCACAAGCTTAGCGTGGTTTTGAGAGCTCTTAGCTCAGCATCTTCTCCTGGAATTCCTGAATCTAGAAGAGACGCCTGATCTGGTGATCAGTGATCTATATAGGGGGTTGATGTCACACCCTCAGGATTTGAGTGAGCCAATGAGGAATGGTACCTTTTGGAGGGAAGTTTAACAACTCTTTGTCTCTAGTCTGGTGTCTTGCATATGAAATTAGATTGGGGGGGTTCAAGAGAAGAATCTTTAAGATTCTTATAAAACTAATGTGTTGCATAGGCATCAACATATAATATACACTCTCATTTAGATCATGAAAATACGAACTCATAGATACCAAACATCATATAGATTAGGTTATATTAACTAGTGATCCATCATAAGCATATATAAAACATATACAATACACAAAAAACCATATACAAGAACAGTAACAGTATACACAATGCCATACAGTATATGTGAATTAATTCAAAGAAATGTTTTTCTATGAATTAATTGGAGAAGAGTCCCTTTTTATGTGCATTATGTGTTTGTTTCTGAGAGACTTGAGTTAAGAGTGGCTTAGCCACATTTTTGGGTGTCGTAAACCTAGTGTTATCAGATAGTATGCCTTTGGTTGCTAGGGAACCAGAGGCCTGTTCTGTCCATTTTGAGGTGATAGCTTCCTTTTGGGGGAAGGGGTCCATAGACCCTTTGGTTAGATGAGGAGGCGTTAGATATTATTTGTTAAATGTAACAAATAGTTGTGTGTCTGATTGGTCCAAATGCTACATACTGTAATTCCCCCCTTTCGAACGTTGTTGTCCGTCCAATAGACAACAGCGAGTGACGTCAAAGGTGCAGAGAAATTGGACACGCACCTGCCACTCACGGCTGGGAGACAGTGGTGGCTCTCTGGCTGTTGGTGCCTCCAGGAGTGGCCGTAGTGGATGCTGTCAGGTGGTGCGCAGTGGTGATGTATGCTGTAGCAAGGTGTGGGTCCTTGAGCCTATGCGGCCGATGTCAATGCTGTGTCACCTGTCATCCTGAAGTGAGTTGGTCTAGGTAAGATGGTTGTTTGTCGTCGATCCATCCAATGTGTCTGGCTGCTTCTGGGGTGCCGACTGGTTTCAATGGATGCTCCTCCCTTGGAGGGGTCTGATGCTGTGTTGCGTCAGGCAAGGAGTCAGAAGTTTGTCCTTCCTAGTACTCAGTTGAGTTTTGTTCAAAGAGCTCTTTTGCTAGTGTCAGCAGCTCCTGTTACTCAGAAGTAGGCGTAAGTAACTCAGCTGTTCTTGTGTAGCCTCCGTTCGGCACCTGTGTGAAGGGTGTGGAGGAGGATGTTGTGGTGGACTGCTGTTGGATATTTTGTGGTGTTTGCAGGATGAGGATGCCCTTTTCCATGGCTTCTCCCAGGGATTGGTCTGGAACCTGGGTCTGTTGTCATGGTGATGGCTCGGTCCTCCGCTGGCTAGCAGCTTTCTGCAGAAGGGCCTTGCATTATGGCAATGCTGGGTGCCTTCTGGTGTCTGCTTTGGATTCTGGGATGTGTAGTTCAGAATCAGTGGGGTCTTACACACACCTTTGGTGGAGGCCTTGTGCTTGTTAAAGGCCTTCTATGTCAGGTCACGCAATTGTTGAATAGGCATTGTGTGACAGGCCATAATGCCTAAATGGTGACTTACAATAGGATGGAGGTTTTGGAGGAAAAGGCTCTTGAAGCTGGTGTCCTCCTCCATGCCAGGGTAATTGCGAGCTCCGAAAAAAGCTCGTCGAAGTCTGTGGTAGTAAGCATGGGGATTTTCATGCTTGCCCTGTTTGGTGTCTAGGGCAATGATCAGTCCATGTTCAGACTCTGGGTCTGAGAATTCCTTTATGAACGCTTGTTTAAGCTGCTGGTGAGGCCACTCTCAGGATCAATTCCTTTGATGTCCTCAGGGTTTCTGTTGCTGAGCAAGGACTTGGATTCCAGCTCGGGCTGCATTCAGGTGGCATTCACAGACATTGTTTCGGTTCGCCTGAATTCAGTTTTTATTCTGCACCTGCAGAGTTTTAAGGGAGAAAACTTGTCCAGCAGAAGTGTCCAGCAGAAGGCTTCGGTTCCCCCCTTCGCAGCTCTGTACGGGGTGAGGGGGCTTGCACTGCTGGCGGTGTGATGTTCAGCAGGCTGTCTTTCACGTGAGTCCATGCGCAGTCTGCAAGACTGTTTTAGTTCTCTGAACCATGTCAAGCTCCTCTTTAATGTTGCAGAATTGCTGAGTCAGGGTTTGAACTTCAGCTCTGGCTGCATGCAGATGGCCTTCTAAGGCCTCAGCTCTGGTGTCTCTCTCAGTAAGTTCCACATACGCTGTTTTTAACAGTGTCTCTGTGTGAAACAGTTCTCTTTCCAAGTCCTGTCTAATGGCTTTTTCCAGCTTCGCTTGGTGTCCAGCAGCTGTTAGAGCCTCCTGAAGACTGGTGATTTCCTTCTGTTGCGAAATTCCTTAACCTCCTTTCCCTCCTTTCTCTCCATTCACCAATTGAGCATCCACTTGTCACAGTCTTTCCATTGCAGGTTGTTGGCTGCTTTGGGCTAAAGGATGTCCATCACAGTTCTCTGCTGGGTTTCCAGGTGGTCCTGTTGAGCTGGCAGGGCTGGATGTCTGTGAAATGTCTGCGACATACTGGCACACTTGTGGGAACACCAGAGATAGAGAGAGACAGAAGGCAAATGCACGTACGTACAGAGGTGTAAAGCTATCTGTATGGGGATGCTGCATAGGCCACGTAAGGTAAATAGCTGGTGAGGGGCAGCTAGTGAGGTAGGTTGCTGTGTTTTTGTGTTTGTGAACACAAAGAGAGAGTTTGAGTAACTTTGTTGATGTGGCTGTAAGCAGGGGTCATGTAATGACCGGGCCATACATGTGGTCAAACTATTACTCAAAGCACTGATAGTTCACAGGTTTGGTCACTATGAAGGTATCAAATAAAACAAAACTGAAATAAAATCAGAAAGAGACAGAGGGAAAATGAAAGGGCTTTCCTTATTTAGTTAAAGCTAGGAGATATGACTAAGCAGTTATCACTTGTTCAAAGGAATGTAGCATGGTCATGAAACCTAGGGAGACCGTTAGCTGCGCTAGCTAGGACACATCAAACACCTCAAGGTAATAAACAGAAACAATAAGAAGTGTTTCTAGTCTGCTCAGGGGCCTGGTGAAAGGGAGGTAATCGGCAGGAATTAGGCTACTAAAACCTGTACAACTCATTAAGGGGACAACAGTTGCTAGAACTGCTCTAACCTATACCGAGAGGGAAGATGGTGATGGTCAGATAACTAAAATAAGGAAAAGTTGAAATTAAAATGTCCTAATAGCTTTAGGAGAATAAAAGAAATACTAAAAATAAACAAATTGATTTAATTAAATCTCAGATTTAATTAGAATCATCTTAGCTGAATCTGTACCTTCAAGCTAAAAAGTAAATAAATGAAATGGAATGACAGAGAGGTAGAATAAAGTCAAAATAAAAATAACACAAACAGAACCAACATATGTGATGAGGGGCAAATCTGAGTCTAACAGGTGTTAGCACAAACAGGAAGTGAAACCAAGAGTGAGAGAGAGAGAGAGAGAGAGAGAGAGAGAGAAAGATAGAGAGGAGTGTTTTGAGAGTTACACTTTACACACACACCTATCTAAGTGTCAGTCAGATGCTGACAGCTAGCAGTTGAGGTAAAGGGCTTAGCTTAGCCTGTATGGCTGCTAAAAGAGTTGGCTTTGGCTACACGAAGTTCTTTGTTTACACAAAGGCCTGTAAAGTGAGTGCTGTTATCAGATTAACCCAGAAGAGTCTGCTCACACTTCAGGGGTCACATGTTGCTAGGAGACCAATGCAAGCTCACATCACAGCCCAAGCGGAGCAGCGATTGGTCTGTGGTGTCAGCGTGCATAGGAAACTCACATGATGTCAGATGAGGTGGGCTCATTCATGACGTCACATGCAACTCATTCACAAACCAAAACAGCATGTTCACTTCACAGGCAATGGTCAATTCATAGTTAGCTACGCTAGAATAACACCATTAATTTTCACATGAGCGGGTCACTATGAATACAATGATACGTAACACATAATAAGGCCTTAAATCGGTGAAATGAGGAGCATCGCTCAGATCACCTATAACAGTGCTGAAAGCGGGGATTTCTTCGCCCAAGATCAGACTGATTTATTCTGGTACCAGTTATATGGGCTACTAATCTGAGATTTCTTCGTCAGAAAAGTCATACCCTCTACTAACAACAGAAATCAGGGTTTCTTCGCTAAAATCAGGTAAGTTTCTTATCGTCCGATTTAAACACATTATAGCACTGAAAACTTTCTACTGCTTGTAGGAAGGCACTTTCAAGCTATAGTTTCATCTGATTTTGATCAGAAGCTTTTGCGCCCATGTATAGGAAGTTATTAAAACTTATGAGACAGACGCATAAGATTGATTACTGGGTCTGCTTGCAAGCAATGTTTACAATGATGCCACCATTCTAAATTACTGCTAGTACTACATAAAGTAGGAAAACTATTATTTTCCTGGTTATGTGAATGCTGGTATGTTTCTGGCTAGCTTGTCAAAGTCTCTGGGGGTCACATCATGCACTGCTGCAGGGATGCTTGGAAGGGACCCCCTCCTCTCTGTGGTTGCTGGAGGTATTATGGTTCTGTCTGCTAAGTTGTTAAGCAGAAAGTGCTACCTCATCCCTCATAGTTTTGCTCATCCCTCGTAGCAAGCCTGAGGAAATTTGCACTGCTGAGTGAGGGTGAGGGAGTAGGGTATCTCTCCTACTGTGGTTCCTTTTGCAGCCTATAAGAGTACCTGAGTTCTCTCTGGACAGGTCAAGTTCGTCTTGAGTTTTGTCCAGCTTTTGCAGGTCCTTTCTGGCTGCCTTTTCCAGCTGCTCTTGTTGTTCAGCTGTCAGAGCCTTTTGAAGTCTGTTGGTTTCCTCCTGTAACTCTATTCCGCAGGGGTCCTTGTGGGATCTGTGATCTGTTGCTTGAGATCCTTTACCTCCTGTTTCAGACTAATCTTGGTGATCTCTTTGTAGTCATAACTCTGGCTTGAGTCATGAGTCAGTAGTACCCTTGTTTTCTTGTTGCTTACGGCTCTGATGCAGTCAGTTGTCTGCAGCCCTTGGTAGATGGGTGTTCCTCACAACGCCTGGGCAGTCCTTTTGGTCTGCCGTCTGGGCATTTAGACTGAGCATCTGCAACATCTTGGTAAACTCATGTTAAGAGTAAGGGGCGAGAGACTAATACAAGATCAAACAGAATGTGGAGCTAGGTTTTACAGCTAGGTTTTGCCAGGTGTGGTTTGCTGGTGAAGTATTCTGTTATTATTTTAGCTGTGGATAGCAGAATGCTAAGATAGGTTTGGGTCAGCATATGTTTGCTGAAAGGGGCATAAGCAGAGTTCTAATTGATGACTTAAGACTGTTCTTATTGTCAAATTATCACTCAGAACTTACTGATAGTTCACAACAGGCTCAATCTCTGACGAAGTGAAGTAGAGGAGGGAAAAGGAAGAGGAGAGCAATCCTATTCAGATTATGGTTATTACTTGGTGCTCAGGACTATAATTATGCCCTAGTATTGGTCTAGGTGACTTGTGTAACAGGGTCATAAAATTAGAGCACATGTTGAAAATAAACAAATCAGAAATAAAATTGTCTCTGCTTCTTTTTGAGGTTCAGAGAGAACATCAAACCAAAATGGAACAAAAGGGGGTATAGAATGTAAATGGATTTAAAAATAGCTGACTGCTATTATTAAAACAGGGTAATCAATCTGATTATTAGGAACAATCAGTAGCACTAGTGATTAACTGCAAGATGTGTGTTGGGCAACACACCATGGTTGGTCACAGATGCTGCGTGTTCAGCTCCCATGCTTAGACCATACCATGTGTGTGCCCCGCCCGTTGTAGCGTTATTCACTGTGCTATTAAAACCCCCCAATAACTTAATAATTCTTCTCTAGATAAACAGTTAAATGTAATTAAATTTAGATTTAATTAACTATAACTGAGCAATAGCATTCAGGAAACATATATCTGAGTTTGTTACATTAGCTGAGAAGAATTGAAGAGAGGGAAACAGAGAATAGAGAAAGTGAAAAATCAGAAACCAGGGATTAGGTTAAATTCAAATGACTTCACACTGTATACACACATGCTGTATTTAAAAGCTTCAAGTAAAGGATGTTAACCCCTAATTGTTAAAGCTATTCGGTAGCTTAGCCTAAGATGAAACAATGCTAAGTCTTTTTAAGGTGGTCTGTTTACAACATGGCACCACCAGGTGACGTGTGTGCTATGTGGAGTTAGCACTTGCTATGACAAGTTGTCATGGTAACCAATGCATGCTAGTGCAATTCAAACAGTTTAGTGTCTGCCTATTTCAAAGAAGTTGCCCACAGTTTTAAAATGTGGTGCGTTCAGTCCTTTAAGACATGTTGCATTAAATAATCACTTCTGTGAGTGCGTCTCTAATTTCACAATAAACTTCTTGCACTTGTTTAAAGAATAACAAAACAGGTTTGCTGTACGTTAAAGCCGGTTTAAACATATATGTAGTTATGTGTGTCTCAGAAATGAATACTGAAGTACAGTATTACAAATTTAGTTTCACTCAGCGAGTGAAACACAGTAATGACCACCAGGCTGCTAGGCTTGTATACATACAGTCAAAGTGTAGATGAATTGCATCGATCTAATTATAATCTATAAGGCCTTGATGCTGTAGAAAGAGGAGCATCACTCAAATCTAACTTTATATAACACTGTACTGACATTTCTTCGTCAGAAACAGTTTAAACGATACTGCAATTTTGTGATTTCTTCACTAAAGCAGATTAATGCATTATGGTACAGTTTGGACTGCTGAGCTGAGGTTTCTTCGTCAGGACAGATTTACACTTTAATACTAAAATTAGGGTTTCTTCGCTAAAATCAGATTAACCTTACACTGATACCATTAAGCATGAAATGCATAAAGACTCTTTCAATCATAATAGTGATACCAATTCAAGCCCCTACTTTATCTGCATTTAAACAAGCCAGCAAATAGGGACACAAATGAGTATCTCAAGTCATGCCATTTTCTTCCCTGGACTATCAAGCACACACTTTTAGGTTGACAGTGTTTTAAGCTCATAACCTTTGTTTTATCATGCCCGCATTCTTCTCCATCAATTATGTAACGAATCAGGTCAAAGGGGAAATATGAATAATCAATCATAACCAGTTATGAGTAATTATAAATATTTAGATCCGCTGTAAGTATTTATTTGACCTCTCAGTGTCAACAGTCTGTCAATTCTAAAAATGTTAATTTCCTGGTTAAAGAAAATAACTTTCTTACTGTACAATACTACTCAAAGCATGTAGCAAAAATCTGCATGATTAGGGACTTCAGTTATGAGCAAACTATGAACAACCTCAGGTGTGATACAAATAAGACTTTATTAACTACATAAACACTTAAACTAGTTTAACACACACACACACACACACACACACACACATGCACACAGTTAGCATAGGAAAAAGGGTTAAAGCTTAAGCAGTAAAGAGAAGAGAAATAAAGACATGAAGCTATGGTACAATTTGATATTCAGCAGATCTACAGCCTGAAGGAAACATCAGTTTCTTAGTTCAAACACACCTTTGTAAAAGGTGCATATGATACCTTAATGTATCAATTAATAAGACTAAGTTTGATACTTGCAAGTCTCGCCTGTTTGATAAAAAGTCCTGATGCACTTTGGGGCTCCAGTTGGTCTCTGCTGAAGTGGATTGATGAGACCAGTTCGAATCAGAGTATCTTGATGAATGAACAACCCTTTGTCGCTAGTCTGTTGTCTTGCATATGAAATTAGATTGGGGGGGGGGGGGTTCAAGAGATGAATCTTTAAGATTCTTATAAAACTAATGTGTTGCATAGGCATCAACATATAATATACACTCTCATTTAGATCATGAAAATATGAACTCATAGATACCAAACATCATATAGATGAGGTTATATTAACTAGTGATCCATCATAAGCATGTATAAAACATATACAATACACAAAACACAATATACAAGAACAGTAACAGTATACACAATGCCATAAAGTATATGTGAATTAATTCAAAGAAATGTTTTTCTATGAATTAATTGGAGAAGAGTCCCTTTTTATGTGCATTATGTGTTTGTTTCTGAGAGACTTGAGTTAAGAGTGGCTTAGCCACATTTTTGGGTGTCGTAAACTTAGTGTTATCAGATAGTGTGCCTTTGGTTGCTAGGGAACCAAAGGGCCTGTTCTGTCCATTTTGAGGTGATAGCTTCCTTTTGGGGGAAGGGTCCATAGACCCTTTGGTTAGATGAGGAGGCGTTAGATATTATTTGTTAAATGTAACAAATAGTTGTGTGTCTGATTGGTCCAAATGCTACAACAGAGACCAATCCACTTTGAGTGTAAACTAAACGAGCCAATGCACATAGACGTTCCCTTTCAGTCGGTCTCAACGTCACGTTGAATGGCCGACGAATTGGGACCCCTACCAAAGGGCCACAGGTACTGCCCCTTCCAGTGTCCTGTGGAAGCCTCCTGCGCCCTTTTTGGCGTAGATCAGTGCTTACCACAAGAAGACCAACTACTGCTGCTATGGCACTACCCACTCAATAAGACTGGATAACACTGGAAAAACTTACCCGTACAACTTTGGAAGGGGGCGGTGCGGAAGCACCATCCTTCCCGAAGGAGGTTTCGGAAACACTTACACATACGAACAACCGTTTAGGTGCATATGGAAGATTAGAGGTGATTGTTACCCTCTTGGAAAATAGCAGAAAGTCTGCCTGGGAAACACGGACTCTGAGGCTATACCGTGGATTTTACACATATGGGATCCACTTAGGTCTCTACATATGGAACCCAACCCTCTACCGGTTCTCACGGATTTATCGAGTGAGGGCCCGGCGCTAGTGGAAAGCACTAGCCAGGCTCCTAGAAACCGTACAATGGCAACCAACGGAACCACCGACGTACCTGCAGTGGGGCAGCGAGGACGAAAGCAGAGTCCTGGCCCGGGCGTCTTGTTGCCGATCTGAACACTTACCTGCGTTGGGGCAGAGGGTGTGTGAGTAGTACGTTTGATTGCCAAACTCCCCGTCCTCTCTGGGGACCCAGAAATAGAAGAAATTGCTCTTTTGTCGAGGTTTTGGGTACCACTGACCGTGAAGTTAGTGGCAGGTAAAAAAGAAACAAAAGACTCTCCGCCTGGTCCTCCCCTGGGGGAGGGGTGCATTCACCATCTCCCAAAGAGCAGTTCCCTCCATCTCTGGGTCGCTTGTCTCAGGGCCGCTTGCTCTTGCGATTGCCACCAGGTATGCTGGGGGCCTGGATGGGCGGGGCAGCTGCTCTGTAACCGGCTCCACGGCGCTGCTTTGCTGGAGGCTGTTGCTTTTGCTGCGCGGTGCGAGGGCGGCGGCAGGGGGCCGCCCTTGCCGACGAATAGACTGAGGCACTGCTGCTGGTGGCCGGGTGGAGGCAGCAGCTGCATGCCGGGGCAGGATTTGTTTGATGGCCTAAATCTGCTTCTGTGCGGCGGAGAACTGCTGGGCTAAATTCTCCACTGCGTCACCGAAGAGGCCGGTCTCAGACACGGGGCATTTAAAAACAGAGTCTTGTCAGTTTCCCTCATGTCAGCCAGACACAGCCAGAGATGGTGCTCCTGGACCACCATAGTGGACATTGCATGGCCCAGAGACCACGCAGTGACCTACTTCGCTCGTAGCGCGAGGTCAGTAGCAGTACGGAGTTCTTTGAGAACTACCCTCATGCAGGTCCTTCAGTGCCTTGGCCTGATGAACCTGCAACAACGCCATGGCATGTAGGGCAGAGGCAGCTTTTCCGCAGGCCACATAAGCACTGCCGGTCAGGGCCGACGAGTACCTACAGACCCGGGAGGGGATCGAGGGCTTGCCCCACCAGGTGGCAATGGTATTAGGACACAACTGCATTGCAACCGACCACTGCTGTCAAGGGGAACCTTAGATCTAGGCAGAGGCACGGGTACCCTGCCCCTTTGCAGGAAACAGAGCCTGGTCTGCAACTCAGAGACGGTCATTTTCCCGCAATGGGAGCATGACTCGTCCACGAAAGTCACCTCAGCATGCTTAATGCCCAAACGTGAGAGGCAGCGATCGTGACCATCACCTGGCGACAGGTAGTGACTGCTTCCAGAAACGCACGGATGTTAGGTCATATTTGAAAAGACGTTCCACCCCTAAATGCTCTTTTAGAACTCACTCTTTTAGTGTGCTGAAGTGCACAGGGGAGATGGCCGCCTGCAACACAAACAGGGGGTAGTGGAGCCTGATGTGTGCAAACTACTCGACACAAGAAGAACCACAGCCGTTGAAGCACCATACCACCAGCACAAGAGCTTCTGAAGAGTGTGCATGTACTCGATCTGCAGATCACTCATCAAGCAGAAGGTCAAGAGCAGAATGATGATACTGTACCACTATGCCCTGAAGCGAAAAGCTGAATATGCGCTGCTACTGCTGCCTACTTATACTCACGCTGTGATCAGCGGAAGCTGGATGCAATAATCGCATGCCAAGGTGCATTGGCTCATATAGTTTACACTCTACATGGATTGGTCTCTCTAAGCAAGATCCCAATTTGTTGGTCATCCGATGTGACATCAAGAGTGTAATGAAACCAAAAAACAAACATATGAAA
Source organism: Cyprinus carpio (assembly GCF_018340385.1). Lineage (NCBI taxonomy): Eukaryota > Metazoa > Chordata > Actinopteri > Cypriniformes > Cyprinidae > Cyprinus > Cyprinus carpio. Next base: position 19,856,036 of record NC_056596.1, on the reverse strand, counting down.
AAAGGTTATTTTTTTACATTCATGACAATGATAAAATAAATGATACATTTTCATTTAATTATCTGAAGGACCTGGTGGCAAATAAAAAGAAACTGAATGAAACTAAGTAAAACCCAGATCTCAGTAATATTCATAAACTCATTACCATATATTTTGTTACATGTAAAAATATTTTTACTTGTTAATATATATAAATTTATATATATATATATATATATATATATATATATATATATATATATTTATATTTAAAAGAACATCACTGCATTTAACATTTTTTTATTAAGAGTGCAAAACATACAACATTAGGTGAACACAAAACACGAAAACAGCAGTAGAACAGCAATGATAATAGAAATGGGAGGGGGAAATAAGCAATGAAAATCTGAAGAATAGTAGTAGTATTTAAGTAGTGCTAGCATGCATAAAGATAATAATAATAATAATACTAAAGATGGTGATGATAACAATAACACATTGTGATGACGGAAACAGCAATATCAATAATAATAAAAGTAATAATAATAATAATAATGTAATAATAACACATACCCATCACATGCCACAGCTATCCTAGCTTCTGTATCAGTGTGCATGTTTTTTTTTTTGTTGTTGTTGTTTGTTTGTTTGTTTTTTTCTTCCTTTGCTTTTTTTTCACATTCACGCTAAAATTACTATATGTATATGTATGTATGCCTAAGCTGAGGTGGTGCATTAAAAGAAGGGTGTGGTGCATTAAAATCTGCATGCGATGCATTAAAAACATCTGTGGTATATGTTGGGTGCAGATTTGATTTAGTTATATTTATATATTTTAAGTATATATATTTAGTGTTATGCTCTTCATTAAACCTTTACTGTCCTTATACAAAATATCCTCCCATCAACATCAGCTCAATGTTTATATGGTATTAATGATGATAATAATAATTATAATGATAATAATAATAATAATAATAATAATCCCATTGATAATAATGAATCCCATTTTAGACATCCTTTCCCCAGTGTAGTGTGTTCTGTGAAGAGTCTTATACTGTATGAGCTGAAGGTTGGCATTTTCAGGAGCAATAGAAAGATCTTCTTCACGTTTGATTGTTGGTAAAGTTATTGTTTTATTTGAATTGGTTATAATATTGTATATTTTGGAAAGTCTTTTTTTCGGGGAGTATATATTAACTAAATCTGCTACTGCGGGAGGAAGGTGAAGATTAATGGTTCATGTGTTGATTTGAGATGAAACAGTGGATTTGAGTTGCAAATAGTTCAAATATTGATTGCTTCTGATACCGTACTCCTGGAGTAAGTAGGAAAATGAGACCAGATTGTTATACTGAAAAATGTGATTAATATGTGTGATGCCCTTTTCTGCCCATCTATGGAAATTTAGTTTTTTTTTTGTTTGTTTTTTTTGTTGCTTGTGAAGTCAGGGTTGTTCCAAAATGGGGTGAGGTTAGATGGAGCCTGATTGGAGTTTGTGATTTGGTGATCCACCAGCCGACGCTATTGTCAAGGCTTTGAAGCATGGGTGGTGTTTATTGGACTGACTGAGAAATGGGATGTCTGACGTGCAAGTTTTCGCATAGTGATTGTTCTATATCTAGCCATATGATGTGTGACTGAGTGGGGTGAGTCCGGTTATATATGTATTGAAGTTGGTTTGCTAGTGAGTTATGGTAAAAATGTGGGGCTTCTTAGCCTCCTAAAGATTTGGGTTTTTGTAAAGTGCTTAATTTTATTCGTGGTGGTTTATTTTTCCAGTAGAATCGGGTGATGATGGAGTCTAAAGATTTGAACCAAGTGAGAGTAGGTTGGGTTGGGATCATTGAGAATAAGTAGTTTATTTCTGCCCTGGATGGAAAGTGGTAAATGAGCCAGCGGTGAAGGTCGTCTTCTAATGTTCTAATGTCTTCTAATGTCTACTCGTTAAAATATTAAGATATCAGTAATTCTATTTTCAGTAGTTGCAAGGTCAGTTTCAGATATCAACTGCCTTTGTTGATATCAATAATTACTTTGTTACTAGTAAAAATGTGAATTCCTGATATCAGGAATTAAGTTGTTACTAGTTGAAATGTTTGAAATTTTTGATATCTGTAAATGTATTTCAGTATGTTAGATTTGTTATTTCTGACATCTGAAAATGTGTTCCTGATATCAATATATTTTCTAATATCTAAAATGGCTTTCTTACTAGTAACAATCACAATCATATTACAATCAATTGTTGAAATCAAGGAAAGATATGGTGACATTTAACTAGTGAAAATACAATTAGACAATGAAATCACAGGAAGGGGCAGATATGGGCACCCCCCTTTTTTTTATAGAAAACAAAAATAGATATAAAAATAATATATTTTACAAAATTAAAAACAAAACTCCACATAAAAAAAACTCATACTCTGAGAGATAACACCACATTTTATATCTTCATATAAGGAACTCGTATTCTGTGAGTGATGACGTCATTGTTGATATCAACATTTTTACTAGTGGATATGTAATTCCGTGCCATTATAACTTGTAAAAATCCAATTCCTGATGTCAAGAATTAGCATTTTAACTAGTGAAAACTGAATTCATGCTATCACAACTTCATATCCTGCGAATGAATAAAAGTCAAAACAGCTTGCCTATTGCCATTCCCAGGATTTGAATTCTTTATATCAAGAATAATATTTTTTACTAGTTGAAATTTAGTTTCTGATATCAAGAATTTGATTACTGTAAGTGATGCAACATTGCTGATATCAAGAATTAACATTTTTACTAGTGAAAATTGAATTGTTGATATCAAGAATTCATATTCTGCGAATGAATAAAAGTCAAAACAACTTACAAAATCCCACGAGCACTCATGTCAAGTTCATTCATATGCTTCAGACTCACTATTCACAAACACAGTCATGCTGGAGGCATTCTCCATAGTGCCCTCTTTCTCCATAGTGCCCTCTAGGGGACGCAGCTTGAGCTCCCATTCGAAAGGGAACTGCTGTTTCAATAATATTATATAGTCTGAATTCTAAATGAAATCGAAAGGGAACTGCTGTTTCAATAAAATTATAAAAAATCAACTCAAAACTAAACCAAAAGGAAAACAGCTTTTCAGGAAAACAGTTGCTGAGAGCTGGAATGGGATTACTGTATCAGCTAATGAATTGCCGTGATTCTATACAGACCACACACAACAATAAAACCCAAACCAATTCATGATTCTATACAGGCTTCAGACAATCATCACATCTAAATCATGTCACTAAAACAAAATCCTTGTATGTGTAAGCATACTCGGCAATAAAGCTCTTTCTGATTCTGATTCTTGACAAGGAATCTGGAAATTTAGTTCTTTACAAGACTTGAATTACTCTCTGCACTCTGTCAGAATTACATTTTTGCCAGTATCTGTGCAAGATTCAAAGCAGTGAACACAACTGGCATAAGCAGTTGGCTGACGTTGGAATTGTTGGTTCGATATTTCTTCCAGCAAATCTAGGGACCGTCTCTAGGGGAAGTTACATGCGAAAGTACTATACACTTCTCTAACGTCTCACATAGCATTGCAAGCTGAGAACTGACTAAAATTGTCTATGAAAACAGACTGTTAACTGTTAAACATCCATGTGTCATCCGGCTATATTGCAGCACTTTCTGATTATTGATTTTTATGGACCTCTGGACAAGACTTCTCTACTTTTCATATTTTGATATGGCATTAAAATGTACATATGGCCATAGTTGGCTTGACGTTAAAGCTCAATATTCGCAAATCAGGGACCGAATGCTCTAAAGTTACATATGACTACTATACTTCTCTAAAATAGCATTGTCAAGGAGAATACCCTAAAAAGTCATGAAACAAAAAACTGTTAACATCTAGGTGTCACTATAATTCACCTTTCATATTTTCATAATTATTCAAATAAACTGTAAATCATATGTAAAATATTGCTAATATGGCATATTTACATTTAAGCCCATTCGGTAATGAAATGTAGCAATATTTTACATTTGATTTACAGTTTATTTGATTAATTATGAAATATATAAAAGATGTGCATTATAGTTGACACCTAGATGAACACTTTACAGTATGTTTTATGAATGTAATTAATTCTGTTCAAAAATGCTATTGAGCTTCAAATTATGGCATATTTTAAATTTGAGCCCATTCAGTAATGAAAATTAGCAATATTTTACATTTGATTTACAGTTTATTTGAATAATTATGAAAAATATGAATGGTGTGCATTATAGTTGACACCTAGATGAACACTTTACAGTATGTTTTATGAAAGTGAGTCATTCTGTTCAAATGCTATTGAGCTTCAAATTTGTATTTAAGTCCATTCGGTATTGAAAAGTAGCAATTGTTTTCCATATGATTTAGAGTTTATTTTAATAATTATCAAAAAATATAAAAGGTGTGCATTATAGTTGACACCTGGGTGAACATTTAACAGTTGTTTTTCATGACTGTTAGTCATTCTCCTTGCATGCTATTGAGGTTTAGAGAAGTGTATAGTAGCTTCGCATGTAACTTTAGAGACGGTCCCTAGATTTGCGAATATAGAGCGCCCAACGTCAAGCCAACTTTATGCCAGTGTGAAGCTGATTGTCATGTTAACTTTACTCTTGCAGTAATGGAAGAAGAATGGAAGAGAAGGGAAAGGACGAGCAGAAAGTAGACCAAGTGATGGTAACGACTTTATTGAATAATCTTAGTTGCTTCTTTCTCAATGATCATTCGACTTATCCGACCAGCACTGATTTAACCAGTGTTATACCAAGCAAAGGAACTGGAAAGCTACTAGTTTACACAAACTCTAGTATAAAATTAAAATGAACTAGTTATTTAATATTTTAATATAAAATTAATATTAAGAAATAAGCAAACATAGATGGAGAATGATGAAACAATAAAGTACAACATAGATGTGTTTGCTCTCTTGATGCCTCACATTCACACACACACACACACACACACACACACACACACACACACACACACACACACACACACACACATACAGTAGGTTGCTATTAAAAACTCAGAATGGACATACATCCATAACCTCCTTTTGATTTGTTTCAAATCTATGTCCATCTTATTTCTTCTGTTTTCTTGTACGTAGATCTCTTTCTCTGCTCATGTTCTCATGATGTAAAACTGGCAACACTTTACAATAGGTGTGCACTTACATGCATTAATTCATGCTGAACTAATGCACATTTAATGTATGACTCATGAGAAATTAAGTTATTCTTTAATTATTGCCGCATCATCAATTAATAGTTTATCTGATTAATAGATTAAGTCATATATGAATTGCTGTTAATTAAATGTCATCATGGATCAACATCTACTATTAACAGTGTGAATGAATTACCAAAATGTTTCAAAGCCATGTATTTTAACTTCCAGCTGTCTGATTTAATAAATCATTATCTAATAATTTGTGAAGATATTATTGTTATGACTTCCCTAATTAGCATACGAACATAAATGGTTGAGAGAAGTCTAGATGGTGGTAAGTAGCAGGTAAAAGTGTTGCTCATGAAGGGAAACTACTGTAGAAGATGTGAGAGAACAGGTAAGAAGTCCTTTCTCAAACCTTTCTTTTGTTTATTTGTTGTTGATTTTTTCTTTCTTTTTCTTAATTACTGACAGTTCACTTCTTTAATGTTTGAACTTTATATTAGTTAGTTTTTTTTTTTTTTTTTTTTTTTTTTTTTTTTTTTTTTTTTTTAATCAAGCATTGTGATTTTTTTTATCTAAATAAATAAAAAATACAATTCAAGGTTACACAGGGAAAAAAATTAAATAAATCTTGTGCCCTGCAGTTGTGCAGTGATTGTAATGTCAAATAATGTGTTTGAAGGATGGGCAAATTGATTAAAATCATAACCATAGGAGCATATTACTTAATAATTAGTTAACAGCGTTAATAGTCAAGTGTCTCACTAAGTCATGACATAATGATAAGCAAACTATTTGCTAACAATTTTTTTAAATGAGACAACTGGAAATTGGAATACATGGCTTTGGTAATTAACACATTGATTTACACTATTAGTTAATGCTAGAAGTTGATAGTGAATTAATCCATGATGACACATTTAATTAATAGCAATTCCTATATGTATTAATCTATTAATCATACACTTTATCATATGCTGATGTAATTGTTAATGTATGGCTTAGATCGTCATAAATCATACATTATCTAAAGATTGTCTGTGCATTAGTTCAGCATTAATGGAGGCATATTCCTCGGTATTGTAAGTTGTCAGCGTAAAACTGCTTGTGTTCTCCTTTCATGCCTTCTGGGTTGTCTCTGTTCACTTCTCTGGACTGATGCTGATACACTCTGAGTCCTCTCCGATCTTCTCAGTGTTCACGAGTTTGACCATCTCCTGCTCCTTAATCAATGAAGCTGCTGCAGCATTTTCTTCACTTCTGCTCTCTTTTGTAATAATCAGAGTCTGTTTCTTGCCACACCATCTATAGAAAAAAATGTGCACATTCACTAAAACACAATAACACTGTGAACCTACCTAATAAATTACTGGCAGCTATTTTATAAATCCAATAGTTTTAAAGTTAGAAAGTGTAAACCAAACATATAGTTTATTCCTGTGTTTCTTTATTTTTTAAATCTAGCTGTTGACACTACTGTCTATTTATTCTTTTGGAGCTCATTTATTTAAGCGCACTTGATTTAAAGACATTTAGCCTGTTCCATACACAAAAATCAACAATTTCAAAACTAACACACACTAATCCTTATTAAACCCACAAAACTAAGTTCAAAAAAACAAATCCATATCTCCATATGGAAAATCTTATTAATAGTAGCATATTTTCATCTGCATGACAGCGATTAAATTATGTTTTCTAAAACCAGTCGGTATGACTTAATAGCAACTGTTTTAGCAACTTTATTTTATGATAGCTGTGTCAATCAAACATTCCTTTATACACATTCAAGATTCACACTTGCACACAGTGGCCAGAATTATTAGCAATACATAACACAAGTAGGCAACACACTGTGGGCTGTAATATCTGCATTAAAACAACATACCTTTTTCTGTTGGCTACCATAACACAGACAAACAGAATGAAAAAAACGGCCAAAATGACGAGTAAAATGATCAGCCAGTCTGTAAGAGGATCAGAACAAATGACATGTTATTATAAAAAACAAGCATTAACGAAAAATCAATGCAGTTGTTCAAGTCACATTGCAAATAAGAAAATAATCACTTTGGCAGGGGGTTTGGGTGTGTGCCCTTAGGCCCAGGCTTACTTATGCTTTTCCCTATTCATGTTTTCCCAGAATGTGAGGAAAACTGCTGGTTTGTGCTGTCAGCAAATAATCAAATAGACAACCAAAAGCTGTTAGTTACAAGTGTCTGATAAACTTGTGGTTTAACTTGAAAATAAGCTGCTTCTAAAAAAGGCTGTTTTAAGAGATTCATTTCATATATTCAGTTCATCAGCGCTCAGTTCATCTTTATTTTGCATTTGTATTTGTGCTGCAAATGTATTTATGGGAATAAATTCTACTTAACTTCCCTAATTATGAGACTATTCTTGACTAGGAACATTGTTCTGTTTTCTGTCAATGCCTTTGGTTGTGTTTCAGGTGTCAAGTCTAATTCAGAAAAAGCTGTACCTCTTATGACTGTACATGTACTTTGAAAATGCCACAGCCCTTTATTTTACCCATCCATTGATGATGGTGATCAGAGCCCCTATTTTAACTCCAGTCCCGAAGGTTCATTGTCCTGCTGAGTTTAACACTCACCCTTAACCCAGGGCTGTCCAAACTTGGTCCTGGAGGGCCGGTGTCCTGCAGAGTTTAGCTCCAACTTGCCTTGACACACCTGCCTGGAAGTTTGTAGTATGCGTAGTAAGAGCTTGATAACTTTTGTTCAGGTGTGTTTAATTGGGGTTGGAGCTGAACACTTCAGGACAGTGGCCCTCCAGGAGCAGGACAGGACACTCCTGCTTTAACCCGTTTAATCCCACATTTTTTCCAGACATGAAAATAACCAAATGATGTGTCATTAGCTACTCTTTGAAATAATCAATAATTATTTTTTATTTTATTTATTTATTTTGGAGAAAAGTGTGTGAAACTGTGTGTTTTATGAGTTGTTATATATCTCAGCCCAGCTATTTTAAATTGTTTGATCACATTCTAGGGTTACTATTATGCCTAAAAATCCTTATACAACACTCAAGAATACTGAGATAAAAGACAAAAAAAAAAAAAATAAATACAACCTTCAACAGAGAAGGGCATACATACATGAAAATGTATTTAAAATAAAAATACAAAATACTGTGTGGAAAAATGTATTTAAATACAAATACAATATTTTGTATTTTGAAAATACACGAAATACATGTGAAACTGGCCATCCAATGGCGAGCATGATTTCACCAAGTACAACATGTTCCTGGATCAACATTCCAATCAACCAATCAGAACTGAGATATAACTTTTCAGGTTTACAAACTGTTTTAGGTTTACAATCAGGGTTAGGTGCTTCTACACTCTTGTTAATCAGCTATCATTTCCCACTGATTTTAGGAATAAATTATGGGTAGGGTTATGTACAGGGGTAGGGATTGGGTTAAGTCTATATTTTTGTACAGTAATGTTGATCCAGGATCATCAAAAGATGTTGTCTTACTTGGCAAAATCACGGCGACCCTATCCAATGTAGGCATCCCTATAGGCTGGACCTATTCTGAATGAAAATAATAATAATAATAATAATAATAATTAGATGTGTACAACTGCTTAGAAACTTCAGTTTCCATTTTACATACCTCTTTCCTTCCCCTGACCTGTAGGAAATTTTGTTTTATATAAAGTTTATTCAAATTAAAAAGTTTATCTAAAATGTACATTTTATTATTTAAATTAGAATTCATTTAAATAACATTTAATTATATTTGCTCAAAGTTTTTTTTAATTTTTTTAATTTTTATGAACAATAAAACCAAATGCTGAAGATGTTTTGTGGTGTACCATTCATCAGTGTTTGTATCAGTATTATAATCAATAATCAGTATTGTTCAATTTAGTGTTATATATTTTATCATATTCATACAGCAGCCTATGTTTTGTTCTAATGTCACAAGCAAGTGTAAAAAGTGTCAAGCAAGTCTCAAAAAAGCCACAACCGTTTAGAGAGAAGTGCAATCAGCACGTTCACGGCGTAGAGGCAGGAGAAAGTATGAACAAGGCTTCATCTGTACAAACCGCTTCCACTACGAGAGCAAGTGGAAGCTGGGTGGTGATTCCACCGCTTGCCGCGTCCCGTGTGAAAAGGCCTTTAAGTCAAAAGTGTAGGCCTACTTGTCTGCATTCTACTCCATCTCCTAGTGCGCACAAAAAACTGCACAACATTAACAATTGCACGTGGATGGGTTAAATGCAGAGCACAAATTCCCAGTATGGGTCACCATACTTGGCCACACTTCACTTCACTCACTCGCTTTATATCATCACCATGATATGTATTGTCATATAACCCAGGCCTAACATGCAGTAATGCTTTAAACACATTTGACAAGCTAGTTGATAAAGAACAACAACCGAATATCTATAAAAACTGATTGGCTAACTCTATTTTTTTCCCTTGTTGGTGCTATTCTTTCATGTTAACTGAAGGCAAATCTGAATGATGCACTATTTTAACTTTAATCAACAAGTACAACTGACCATGACATCCTCACCTTCTCTCATCCCAGAAAAGTCACTCACTCAGTGCTGAATGGAGCTGTACAGCTGCAGCTCACGTGATGAATGTTGGGATGTGATGAACTAGTTGATGCATGAAATCAGCACCCTGATAAAGAGGATGACTGGCACAAAGTATTTTATGTCTTTTGAAAATACAAAACTACTGATCTTAAATGTATTTGAATACAAATTACATTTGATTTTTTACTTATTTTGTATTTCATATACGTATTTTAAATACATGTATCTGAAATACTGCCCATGCCTGACCATCAACGCATTTCAAAATTGTTACTTTATTGTAAAATATATCATCAATTTTTTATACAACTGCTACCAGTATTACAACGTCAGTATTGTAAATAATTTGTAACATTTGAACTTTTAATTTAGTGCAATATTTTGTCATTGCAACATTTTAGCGCAACGTTCACTAACAACTGAAATTAGGTTTATATTGTAGGCTATACCTAAATTCACTGTTATCCCAGCGGTCACTATTGTGACCATCAACGTATTTACGCATTCTATGACCACACTCCACAAAACTGAATATATATTAATTCATATATTAATACTAGACACCTTAAAGATAATGTGGACCAAAAATCTTTGTCATATCTTTATGTTAATATACTTTATTAGCCTTTGGTTTTGGAGTTTTGATGCAGCCATCATCTTCTCATGGTGCAAACCGGAATTAAACTTCTCTGGTCATGTGACAGTTTGCGCTAACCACGTGACACTGCGCATATTTAATTGAGACCCTTTATTTTTCCATATTTGCAGAAAATGCACTAAAACATCAGTCTGCTTTATAAATGAAAACCTTTTTTATGGGTTAAAATGGGTAAACCAAACATGCCTGAAACAAAGTTGCTTGCAAATTACAGACAGGTGGGTTCAGCTGGGATTGATAGTAAAGTGTCCAGGACACCGGCCCCCAGGACTGGAGTTGTTGAAGAGCCCTGACCTACGACTGCCTTATCATTCACACCCTGGTGAAAATGTGTCAGAATGTTGTCAATCAAGGCTTGTTAAAGCAAATAGTAGTCTTAAACTGAATACAGTTGATTTGGGCATTACTTTTAATACATGATTTATATTAAACTGGCCATACCTATAGACTCGTTGTTTGTGGTGGCGTGTACTGGAGTAACTAAGACAGAAGCACAGAGACACAGCAGTTCAAATAAGAGCTCAGAAGTCATTTTCAGTAATAATTACAAACAATCCAGATAGAGAAAAGTATTTTACATTTTGTAAATAATGAACTGTCAGATATGGCTAAAATTCCTACAATGACTTTAAACTGAAACGTCACCTGCTTTGCTTGTTGCTGTTTCTTTAGGGATCACTCCCAGCTCTGTGGTGTCTGGATTTGGATGTGAAGTTGTCGACTCTTTACGTGTATAACGGTTTGTCTGATCATCTGTTTGATCAGTGTGGTTCTGTTCCACAGGGCCCTGTGAGGGACTGGTCTGCATCAAGTGATCTGGAGTAGAGGACTCAGACACAGATGTGACTTCAGATGTTGAATTTTCAGAATCTTCCTCTCCAGCATTTGGTCGGTGTGTTGGGACTTCTGTCAAATGACAATTATGCACAACTTAGTGTCTCGGCACATTGATTGAATGAAAAAATGGTCCATCTCTGAAACAGCTTTTCAACATGTTGTCTTATAGGTGTTTACATGAATTTATTAGACAACCAGAGTTATTAACAAAACTAAACATTCACAGCTTAGCATTTATTTGGTCGTGTTTTTACAGAAATAAATCTGTCTGTGTAGGGATGGAAAGTGTGACAGTGTTTTTTCCTGAAACTTGTCTTTAGAACAAGTAAAACTGATGCAGATAATACAGATAATACAGATAATACTGGTCTACAGAACTACAGAATGAAAACATGACATTTATTGTGTCAGTTTTTACTTTTGTAGCTGGTGCCTCTCCCATTTAAATACAACACAATAAAACAAATGATTAGGATGATAACGGGCAGAATTATATAATCAGTATAAATTATTCTTACAGCTCCTAATCACCGGGCCCTCGCTTCACCAGACTATTTCGCTGGTTGGGCTGGCGCGCGTGTGACACACCTGAAGGAATGGAATCCCCAGTCTATGTTTAAAAAGCCAACGCTCCCTCTCCTCGGCAGACCGTCCCTGCAACTCTCCCAGTTGCGTTGAGGCGGACTTCTCCCTCGCCACCCATAAGACGCTAACACTTATACACCGCGGCCAAAAATCAGCAAAAGAGGTTATATAAGTAACGCCGCGGCTGGTCACACTTTATTTTAAGGTCCAATTCTCACTATTAACAAACGATTAGCTACAACTTTTTCCTCAATAAACTCATTTGCTGCTTATTAATAGTTAGTAAGTTGTTAAGTTTAGGTTTTAGATAGAATTAAGGATGTAGAATATGGTCATGAAGAATTATATAAGCAAGTATAAATATATTATTACAGAAGAATTATATAAGTACATAAGCTTTATAAGTACTAATAAACAGCCAACATGCTAATATGCATGCTAACAAGCAACTAGTTAATAGTGAGAACTGGTTCCTATACTAAAGTGTTCTCATAAAATGTATTATGAAACAAAAGGCCAAAACTAATATGTATATACTTTAGTCCTATTCAGTGTCTACTCTGCACTTCTTGTATTCATTAAATGGAGCACCTCTTCGATGGGAAATCATTCGCTGTGCTCATCGCTGACCGCTCTGCGGTTCAGTGGGGGAAAAAATCTAGATTAAATTTGTTGTGCTAATGAGGAAGACAGAAGATTTTTTTTCCACTGAAGGCATAGATTTCCTTTTCCTGTTCAGCCACTGCAATTTTTTGCATGTGTCGTAGCGTGATTGTGTGTGTGTGTGTGTGTGTGTGTGTGTGTGTGTGTGTGTGTGTGTGTGTGTGTGTGTGCGTGCGTGCGTGTGGGGGGCCCACCTCTTGTCCTGATCTCCAATTTTGCAGCCAAAATAAATGTGGTAAGGCATTTCCTAACTGTGCTTTTGTGGTGCTAAAGTCACTTCACCACAAACATAGCAGAAGTAATCTGCACTGTTTACACAATGCATCTCTGCTCGCTTTGGCTAAACAGAAACGTCTCCCTTTACAAAATCAAACACTAACAAATAAGAGAGTACCACACTGTATGATTTCCAGAGCTGATACAGTGTGATGAGTTCAGCAGAGTGATATGAGCTTGAATTTCAGTTTCTGTTTTTCTATATTCTGTTTCTGTCCTTTGCCATTCCCAAGTCAAGGGTCATATACAGTATACTGACCCAATAGCATCAATCAAATCAATTTAAGCATCATTTTCATTCCCTGTGACTCAGAATTAGTAACGTTTGACTACATTCATTTCAGAAGCATCTTGGCTGTAGACCAGTGTAAAAAATAACAAAAACAAACATCAAATATAAAAGTGAATCCTGTGGCACGCGTTGAATACACTTATTTTACATACAAAAGTGCCTTCCAAATGCATGCATTTAAAATGTTATTCCTTGGTAACTCGTACCTGCAAATGCCGAGTCGCCATCTGTTTTGTCTGAACTCTCAGGGTCAAGCAAAGCTGCGCAGTTCTTCTCTGATGTATCTGATCAAAATGCAATGTTTCGTTAAAAAAAAAAAAAGATGATCCATCATGTGTTGACTAAAACTTATAGCATGTTGCACAAATCAAACCTTTAGCATCAAAACAGTAGGCGTCAAATCTTTTTCTGTCTGCAATTTTCCTGATGACGCCGGTTTGGTTGCCAGCACAGATTTTATTTGGCTTCTGACGGACTATCACCACCTCTGTGCTGTTTATCCATCCATACCTGCAGACAAAACGTATGTTTAGAATTCGGTGGAGCTCATGTTAATAATGATCCTGTATGTAAATTGTCATTTGGTTATGTTCAGCTGAATGTAAGAACCTGCATGTCTGTAGTCCTTTAGCGTAGGCTTTATCCACCTGCTCCAGATTGGCTAATGAAGAGGATAATTGCTCACACAATCTCTCGGCCATCTCAAACGTCAGACTATAGCGGTCTCTCCCCTCCACATGAAACACTCCCACATAGCTGCAGCTCCGTGAGCGCACTACAACAGGACAAACAGGACATCAATATAGTAATTAATGGATTTTATTCATATAGTGCCACTCTAGAAGCATGATTTTTTTAAATACATAGCAGAAGAAGGGAGACAAAGGAAACAGTTACAGAGACTATAGGTTTAGTGAAGATTTTATCTTAAATCTTAAAGAAGGTAAGAAGCTAATAACACATAAAGATCAAGAGCTTTGGGACAATTAATAACACTTCACGTTTAACTGGCAAACTTTAGTTTTAATGAAAGTATCAAAATAAACAAATAACCAGGAACACATGGAGCATAAGAACAGAAACATGAGCAAACAGAAAGACTACAAACTGACTACAAAATGGCACATGGGACAAGAAGTAATACAAAAGTCCTAAGAAGACAAAAGGAACATGTAACATTAAATCCAAAAGTTACAATCAGACTCACATACCTCAACACAAAAATCACAAAAAAGGTGATGATCAACATTTTTTTCAAGATGCAATGCATGCTTTGTTCATTGTGAAATTGTTCGTTCAGACGACTTAAGATTTATTACTTTATTAATGTTTTATAATTTTTTTTTAAGTTTAGAGTATTCTTGTTTAGATTACACAGAATAATAAAATGACTCCACTTTCTTCAAGCTACTTTTTACATTGATTAGAAGAATACTTTGCACTTTGTCCTTCCTTGCACCACTTTTGGAAGGTCCTATCCACAGCATACCAAGAACACCACACAAGACGTTTTATCGCTCTTACCCAGTCATCTAGCCATCACTGTTTGGCCCTTGTCAAACTATTTTTTTCCTGCTTCCAAGGGCTGCCTGTTGACTTGCTGCCTATATCCCACTGCTTGACAGATTCGATTCTAGAAATATGAGCAATGCTTTTCACTTGTCATTGGTTTTAATGTTGTGGCTAATCAGTGTAAAGTCGTGGCCTAGTGGTTAGAGAGTTTGACTCCTGACCCTAAGGTTGTGGGTTCGAGTCTCTGGCCGGCAATACCACGACTGAGGTGTCCTTGAGCAAGGCACCGAACCCCCAACTGCCCCCCGGACGCTGCAGCATAAATGATACCCACTGCTCCGGGTGTGTGTTCACAGTGTGTGTGTGTTCACTGTAATTCAAAACAACTTTGGATGGGTTAAATGCAGAGCACAAATTCTGAGTATGGGTCACCATACTTGGCTGTATGTCACTTCCCTTAAATAATGTTGTAACCAGGAAGTCAAAACAGTTTAAGGAGTGAAAACAAACATCATCTTTCTCTTGTTATAAACACTATCAGCTTCCAAGACAGCGGCACCATATTCCAAGACAGCATTTATACTTTTGCATTTTCTCCCCAATAGAAGCCCACTGTAAGGAAGCTTACCATTGCTTATATACTAAAAGTTGCTTTGAAAGACCATTTTACCTATGTTTTTATAATATTAAATTGAACTAAAAACTTTCCAAGAGTTTACCTTTTTAAAATGATCTTTGTGACACCTACTTCTTTTCACTTTCAAGTATTATTTCCAGTATAATGTGTTCATAATCATGAAATTATTATTTTTATTAATTTGTAATCACTCTTCGTGCCTCACCTGACATGCATCATGAGACTTGGGCAGACCCAGTGCATGGCAATGAGATGCCGCTTCTCGTTCCCTTTTTTTTGCGATCCATGTTTGCATTCATAACCTAGAGGTTCCCATTCAAAGCGGAACTGCGTTGACACTATGGGGAACCAATACCCACTCACCACGCTAAGGGAGTGCCTGCCTCACTAGACTGTACATATACAGACCATAGTGGGCATAGAATATCCTGACTCTACAGATCAACCAGCTAGAGTCAAGACGCATCAACCTCCAGGGAGCAATATGCATCATAGACTGCTTAGAATAAACAGTCCCTAAGCCAGTATCGTTCCAGTAGTAAATGGAAGATACCCAAAATTCTACACTCTATAGCCAGGGAAGTCCTGGTCTTTACAACCTTCCTTCCTTTGTTGAAGGGCACACGTAAGCCTTATAAGAACCCAAGAGCATAGCGCTGAAGGAAAATGCTCAGCTATGTCAGCACCTTGACGAAGCCCTTAGGGAGTAGTTGGAGAGGGAGGTAAACGAAACAAAGAGACTCTCATGAGTAGAGGTAGACCGATGTATCGGTTTTGCCGATTAATCGGCACTGATAGTTGATTGCTGGAACAATTGGTTATCGGCAAAAATCCATGCTGATAGTTTTCCGGGTTGCGTCCATTGCTAGAGCGGCTGAGAAGGGTCTGTTTTCATTATACAGTGCGAGAGCGGCTTCTAGTGGTTGAAATCACTGACAGCATGTGCTATTTGTTTAGACGTGATGCTGCACGCTGAACAGAGCGAGAAACTTCAGACCTGCATTTAAATGCAGCTGACAGAAAATCCTGCCATTCATAGTTTTCCATTAAATTACATTATATTCACCTAGAATCGTTGTTAATGTACATAATGAATTGTATATTGAGCATTTTCATCTAAACGTTTGTCTTTCTGTGGCTCTAATAAAGTCTGTATGCTTCATTTAAGAAGCTATAATATAGATCGCTCTTTCCGTTTGCTCCATTTTTTTAAACACTGAACTTCAAACTTATCTATGACTCATTGTTCATTCTTGAAGTAAACTGTGTCTGTTCAGTGAATAAATAAACCATTTTAGACCATTGCCCGAGTTGAACGTGACGCGTCCGGAGTGTGTGTGATACCGGTGAGTTCTCCTAGACTCAGCGCTGCTCTTTTATTTTGATTAGATAATCACTAAGTGTTCAAGGATAGAAGCAGTTAAAGTGTACTGATGAACCGTCACACACTGCATCAGGGTTACCAGGTTTTCACAACAAAACCCTCCCAGTCGCTACTCAAAAACAAGCCCAAACCTAGCCCAATTGCGCTTTGAGGGGGGGGGTCCTCGTTAAAAATCAAGTTCGGGAGGTAAAATACACTTTTTAAGCATTCCAGGGGCTAAATATCACGTTAATGGGGTCACTTCAATCCGCGGACATAAAAAAAAACAACCTGCGGCAACAGTGTTAAAGTAGCCCAATTGACCTATCGGTAAGCCCCACCCCCAGAGTTACTGTTACAAACAAACGGAGCTGCTCACTGTATCATAATGACAGCTGTCAGTGTGAAAACCTTGTCCCACAATGTTTTTCCACAATTTTGGACACAGAAGGGCCACCAATCAAGTAAGAATTAAATATTCCATGGAGGGATATATAAACATTTTAAAATAAATATGGTGGGTAACTCGAAGAGAGGGTTTACAGATCACAATGCAAGCGGGAGAATTCTCATATTAGAGTCGTAACGATCACGGATGACAACATCCCAGATCAACACTGTTCATGTACCGCAGAGTATGATTAATGTACATTTAACTAGTTTAATATGGAGAGACACTGAAATTTAGACCTTTATTTATGTGTTTTTGACCTACACTGTACATGACGTGAGAACAGTCCGCTATAGGTTTGTAATAGCATTGACTCACTAACTTTAACGTTAGCTATTTTTAGCCAGAGATACCTTGCTGAAACGCAAGATGACATTAACGTTATCTTGAGCAGATGAAAATTGTAACTCAATGAGAGTACAACAACCAGAAAATAAACGTTTTCATCTTCGTTGGGATTAGGGTGGAATGCTTAGGGACATTTTGCTCTATTTTGTTTGGGTTAAGGAAATGTAATAAAATAAATTCTATTGCCCATCCTCTCAGGATACCTGGACTCAGTGTTATAAGTACCCCATGCACATTGTATTTCCATTTTGGATCTTCCAATGTTTCTCTATGGCGCTGAATCCTCTTCCATCTTGTCATGGCGCTGAATCCTGAAACTGATCCCCGTGCAGCTGATACTCGACTGTCATTGGCTCATCTGCGTTTGAGGGGAGGGGCTTAACGATAGGTCAATTCTGCGGGAAATCCGCGGACTTTGCAACACTGCCCTGCATGTACTATGACTGAACTTAACAACAATGGAGAAGTTAATATTGCTTGTCTCCGAGTATTTATGTCTTTACCACATGGAATTGCAGGACTACCATATTATTATTATGAAAAATAAGGCTTGGAGAAACATTTCATTAGCGATGCGTGCAGACACAGACTGGGAGTGAAAACACTCGCTACTATCTCACAGTTAAAAAGGGCTTATTAAAATCTCACAATATTATAGCAATTTGTTGCCAAATAACATCACAAAACCCATGGTGACCCTGCTGACAAAAACAATAGAAACCATCACAGAAATTCTAATGATTTCCATTACAAATACCATTACAAACCATCAACTTTTAACCAATAAAACCATTAAATAATGGTATCATGTAGTGTGTTTTTTGGGACATATTACATTAGGATTTAATGGTTTTAGCAAAATACCAATTAACAGTAGATCACCATCTTTACAGTTTCCATTAAAACCAATGCAATTTCATTATAACCAGTAAAACCATTACAAACTATGTGATGGTTTCTTTCCTGAAACAACAGAATTCTTCAATTTGAGTATTCACATGTCTCTCTCTCTCTGTGTGTGTGTGTGTGTGTGTGTGTGTGTCATGTAAATCAGACTTATCACCTTATAGGTAATTTCATTTACTCTATTTTCTAACTCAATAGGCTTATCTTTCAAATGTAACCCACTGTAGAATCGCTGCTGTCTCTTTATGTAAGTATGAAGTCATAAATAGCAGTGAACATTGGGACTAGGGGTGTCCTGTAATTTGAATATAGTGCTCATGGGCTACATGCTCTAGAGGAGGGATGGGTAACTTTGATAGTGAAAAGGGCCAGCATTTTTTCTCCTTTATAAAGCGAGAAGGAAATTAAAGTATAATTAATGTAAGATTTTGTCAACTATAAAATTTATGCAGTTAAGCTAATTCAGAAGGAAAACTTTGTCTTTAAATTTACAACAAATACACAGAGGTCCTATCTTTTATTACAGAACTTTCTCAAAACAACATAAGAGGACAGTTAAAAAGGGCTTATTAAAAATAAATATTTAAATAGTTTTTCCAAATGGTACCATAAAATAACCGGGTAACTGCACGATCTTTAAAAAAAGCCCTTTTAAGACCTGCACTTCACATTTCAGGCTTTAAACAATTTTAAATAATTTTTTAAGAAAAGCGAAGAGTCAAAAGTATCAATTATTATATTTAATTTAAACAATTAGGCGGCTTATTGAAAAATATTATATTATATTACATAAATATATCTTAGTGTCTTAATTGTTTAGATTTTTATAATGCATTAGCTTTTTGTCAATCCACTGGTTCACATTTAAAAATACGTAGCAAAAATAGCAGACTGGCTTATTGAAAAAGCAAACTCGTTCTCTGCCAGCACTTCACTTCCGGAACTGCAGAAATATAGTGGTTTCCCCAGTAACCGCAGAACAAAGCATCGCCTGACTCTGAAACATGCAGCGCTCAAGTTTTTGAAGTTTAGTCTACATACTAATCTATATTGAAATTCTTGTTTTTCCGTCCCCAAATTTAAGACCTCTTATAATTAAGACTTTGTATCATTTTAGAGTTTACATGGTCTTAAATTTAAACGATTTAAGTGAAAACTTTTTAAGGACCCGCGGAAACCCTAAGAACATAGTTAGTGCAAACATTTCTGTCATGCATTTTGCCACCTTCAGCAAGCCCGCCCCCCCCCCCCCCCCCAAAATAACAAACAAACAAACAAACAACTATTAGCTCACAGCTCAACAATAAACCATGTGAAAACATGCTCCAGTATGTAAACTTTCAACAAAACACATTAATATTGTTGTTTTAAATTTGATTATTTATAATTATTCATTATTATTAGTCTTTTTCTGCAGCTGTTACCTGGATGGGATTAAATGAGATGAATTTTTGGGTATGGTTCACCCAAAGATGAAAATTATGTCATAATTTACCCAGGTTGTTCTAAACCTATATAAAGTTATTTCTTCTGTTGAACACAAAAGAGCATACTTTGAATAATGTGGGTAACTAAACAGCTGCTGGTCCTCAGTAACTTCCACAGTAGAGAAAAATACTATCAGAGTCATTGGGGAACAGAAACTATTTGGATACTCACATTCTTAAAAGTATCTTCTTTTATGTTCAACAGAAGAAACAAATAATTACAGGTTTGGAACAACTTATAGGTGTGTAAGCGATAACAACATTTTCATTTTTAGGTGAACTATCCCTTTAAGTCAGACAGTCCACCGTGAACGACTGGAATGCCTCTCTGCAAACTGCGCGTTCATCAATAGGTACAGGACAGACTCATGGGTAACTTTCCCATTCAGCGCTACATCTGGAGAGTCTTGTGTTCAGAGGGCGAACGTGAGCTCCTCGATGGTTTAAACCGCGCAGGTTTGTTCAGCGCGTGCTGCGCTCGTGTGAAAGGGCTTAAACAGCGCGTGTTCTGGAGACTCCGTCGCTATGGTTAATAAAGACGCCAAAATCACGCGCAAATGAGCTTCTCTAATACTTC
This sequence comes from Cyprinus carpio, assembly GCF_018340385.1. Taxonomy (NCBI): domain Eukaryota; kingdom Metazoa; phylum Chordata; class Actinopteri; order Cypriniformes; family Cyprinidae; genus Cyprinus; species Cyprinus carpio. Next base: position 19,835,656 of record NC_056596.1, on the reverse strand, counting down.
TTATGACACTGATTTCATTCTAATTGTTATTAGTATTATAATATACTTTTTTGTTTATTCAAATATGTGTTGCCCTTTGTAAAATACGGGACAAATCGCGTCCCGTATTGATCAGATACGGGACGATTCCGTATTTTAAGGGACGGGTGATGGACAGATGGCCGGTCCGCCGCTGGATGAGTCCGCCTCGTTACTTGAGCGGATATTCCGTGTCCAGCCGCGGTCACACTACACTTTTTGTTCCATTAGCTTCCATTCTATGCGAATGCGCCAGACCGGAAACGCAAGCACATGCGAAAAGTTTTCATATTTCGCTGTGTTCCAAAGATGAAACTTTAGCAACCGCATCTCTACTGAAAACACGCTCCCAGCTGGGCGTTTTCTGCAGAGCGTCCGGCGTTCGTTTTGGCGGACACGAGCGAGTTTCATTTTGTTCTCCATTTAGGTTTTCATTGGTATTGCTTTCATCAATAGTTCAATCACAGATAACCTCAGAATGGATTTAAGATGTGAAGAAGAGATAAAATAATACACCATAGCAGCAAGATTTATCAGATTTATCCACTCAAGTGTGTCGAGTCAACCGTCAGAGCTTCAAGAACTAACGTTACATGTGACAAACTTCAGAACAAAATGTTACCAAAGTAACTGTTTATGAAAAGAGTGAGTGCATTTTTGGAGGAGCTTTCATTTCTTGCTTGCATGACAACACTCAGAGATGCTACAACACTAGATGAACATTTTAAATCTGAAACCAGCCATTAGTCATTCCCCATCTTTCTTCCTTTCTTTCACTCGCTTTTCAAACAGCTTAAACTCCTCTGGCTCTTTACTTTCTTTCTTTCTTTCACTCGCTTTTCAAACAGCTTAAACTCCTCTGGCTCTTTACTGGTGTTCATTGTATCTGTCTTTCTTCAGGGCAGCTGTTGAGCAGCTGTTTATCTGTACTCAGGCATACAGACACTACTCCATTCATACTCTGTAAAATTCATAGTCGATAAAGTCAGATGTATAATGTTCCTGGTGGCTTTTCTTACCTGTGGTATCTTCTGATCTCGAGGAGACCAGTAATCCAGAGGCGAGTCCCAACAGCATAATCCACATCCCGGTCGCTGGTGAGGAATCTCTGTGTGAATCCAGAGGGTGTTCAATAGAGCTTAGAGTTTGCTGTCAGTTTGGAGTTTTGAAAGATGAGACTTCAGTGTCAGAACTAATAAAGATCAGAGGAAAGGGAGGTGCATGCTTCAACACACCCCTCTACGTTTCCCTCATCCACTCGCCTTCACTCTGTGTGCCTGACACGTTTAGTGTGTGTGTTTGGTCAGTGACAAATATAAACTGGCAAAAAAATGAAATTAAACATCATGACACAAACAAATCACAAAGAGATGAACAGTCACTGGAATGTTTTGTTTTGTTTTATATTGTTTTCAACATATTTGATTGGCAGTGCTAAATGAAATTAAAACTGGTTGGTCATTTTATATTGTTTTCAACATATTTGGTCATTTTATGTGAGTAGGTGCAAAGATGCTAAAAATAATTTTGGCAAGAGGAATATCAAAGTTTCCAAGAACTACACGTGACAACTACTGAGTCAGTCTCATAAAATAGACAGGCATAAATCATACGAAAAGAAATACATAAAGCCTATTTAAGGATGAGCAAGACATTATTATTTGTATACGTTTTCAACACATTTCCCCACAAATTCTCATTAATGCATTAAACCATTCTTTTTATATATATTATAATGCAGTGATTTTTTTTTTATTTCACTTGGTCCAAATTAGAGGCAGCACATCTACAACACCAGCATTTATCATCCACATCAGTGACTTATTGAAATAATCAAGCCAAATGATTTCTCAGATCAAGATTCACAGCTGACAAACACAACATGAACAGACCAAGTTTCTCATCGTCTCATTTCTTGTGAAAAACTGAAACTGCTTTTTGACTAAAGGTTAAATGCTTCATTTATCTTACTGCTGTTGCATCCACAGTTCATCAGGCTGTGTTGTCAACAGTCCTGTTGTTATGAACAGAGTAAACAAGACACCCCCTGGAAATTCAGATCATCGAGACTCCTCTCACTTCCTGTATAGAGCTGTTGCTTTTATACTGTTATGATTTTGTCATTTGCTATGGTGATGCACAAAAACAAATGTACACACAAACCTCTAAAGACCTGATTTAGTAAAGATGAGTCTAGTCAAATGTTATTTCACTATTACACTTTATAGTGCCTCATTTAATGTTTGTGACACAAAGCTCATTTAAATTCACAATTAAGACATATATGAGGCACAAATCATATGGCTACTACAACACTATACTGCTCATTCAGATCTGACAAAGTCCAAAAAAAAAAAAAAAAAAAAAATTTTAAATAAACATTTATTCCCAGAAATGTAAAATACACTCAACATTAACAAAACACGGAAAGAAGTGTGTATGAAATCAACTGAAGTCAATTCAACAGTTTCTGGTTGCTCCAGTTCATTTAAGTTTTGTCAAGTAATTCATATATAGGTCCAACTTGTCTTCATCTGTTCATCATTTGTAGTCATTCTGAAGTGTGAAAGAAGGCAGAAGATGAGCTACGCCCTGAGTTCTGGTAAGTGGAAACAACAATGTACAGCATGCCCTCTACATAAGAACTGAAGATGTGCGAAATAATGCTAGTTATGTAGAGTTATTTAGAGTCTGGTTCCTGCTGAATTTTGCAAAAAAGAGGATAATACTTATTAAACATCTTACAAACTATTCTAACGAATTGCATTTTTACAAAATCACACTGAACTAAAAAAAAAAAAAAAAAAAAAAAAAAAAAACTTCAAAACAGGAAGTGGTTGCAGTGGTAGCAGTGTTGCAATCAGCACCATGGTAACACAAACTCAAGTGAAGGTGCCAGTGAAACACTTCTAAGCGGTAACTATCTAGTATCTAGTATTATTTACATACAACAGCTTTTAAAAGCTTCCTGATGTTTCAAAATGAATGAACACTGACAAATATAAACTGTGCCTTTTATGCATTTATTGATATTATTTAGTAATTAATTTATAATATTAATAGTAGAATTGTATTAATATTATTTTTTTAATGAATAAACTATCAACTATCATCATTTTTAATGAGTGAATTTGAGCAGGAAAAGCATCAGCAAAGGCCAATAGTTTTGATATCAGAGCTGACTATTTTTCAGTATAAATTATTACATGATTTGCTCATTAATTAATTAATCACAATAGTATTTGCTGAGAAAAAAACCAACAAGACCCCAAATAAAGTATTAAAAGATTAATTGTTGCAGACAGGGACGTTGAATAGAAAACACGAAAAGTGGTTTTAAAAGTCATTATTTGAACACACACTTTTGTATTCTGTTTGGATGATGTTTCTGCTCCACCCAAAAATGAAAATCCTCACATCATTTACTCAGCCTTAATGTCACACCAGATGTTTATGACTGATTTTCTTCACAAAGAAAGATTTTTAGTTCATAAAATGCAAGTGTAAAAGTCAGCTTCAAAAACCACACAAAGTGAACAAAATGGTAAAGTGTAACATATAATTAATTTTCTTATAGACGTTTCTTCGCTCCAGAAGACATTGATTCATCATGGGTTACTACTGTTCACTTTGTGTAGTTTTGAAGCATCATCTTTGGACGTCCCGCACACTTGCATTATATGCAGAGATTAATACATGGATTTATTTATTTATTTTTTAATATTTTTTTGAAAATCTTTGTGTTATTTGTGTTAAGTCATTTAAATACGCAGTGACATGTTGGTGTAAAAATGGAGGATCACTATAAGGACTGTATTTTCTGTGATATGTATATATATATATATATGTGTGTGTGAAAATCTTACTAATTCACATCCGCTGTGTGTGTGTGTGTTCATCTTCTCTATATAAAATCTTACTAATTTCTTACAAAGCCCCGAATGGTTTGGCTCCTCAGTACTTGAAAGAGCTCTTATCGCAATATATAGTTCTTCACATCCGCTGCGATCTCGATTTTTATCAAATAGCTAATCAAGAATAGATTATCTATCTATCCTTTATCTAAAATATCAAAATCAACTGCGGGCGGCAGATCCTTTTCCTATTTAGTTCCCAAACTCTGGAACAATCTGTGTAGTGTTGTTCGGGAGGCAGACACACTCTGTCAGTTTAAATCTAGATTAAAGACCCATCTCTTTAACCTGGCTTACACATAACACACTAACACATTTCTAATATTCAAATCTGTTAAAGGATTTTTAGGCTGCATAATGACTGCATTAGTTTGTCTGACTCATGGTTATCCCGAATTTACTGTAATCAGATGGTGGTCCTGTGCCCAGGAAGTGAGAGTGAATTCTTGCTGATGTGTCTTGCAGCTATGGTAACCAGAGGTCTGTTTCTGAATCTGGGTGTTGGTTTCAGTCTGACAGTAGTTCCCCAAACACTCTGTCACCTAATTAACTTGTTAGACAAGAAGAATATATTTAAATACAACAAATCGCTGAGTATGTCTCAGGCACTACACAAGAAACATGACTTTATAACGGACTCCAGTAAAAACACTGAATGTATGAATGTAAAGTGTCAGCTTGCTGTGTTTCAGTGGAAGTTCTGAGACATTCTGATGACTAAAAAAAAAAAAAAAAAAAAAAAAAAAAAATTGAGTTGGAAAAAAACACAGTACGTTACTGACTCTTAAAACAGGAATTTAATTCCTTATCACAGACAAGCAGACACCGGCCTACTGTTGAGTGAGGACCTGTGGACTTAAAGGGATACTCCACCCCAAAATGAAAATTTTGTCATTAATCACTCACCAACATGTCATTCCAAACCCGTAAAAGCTTCGTTCGTCTTCGGAACACAATTTGAGATATTTTGGATGAAAACCGAAAGGCTTGTGACTGTCCCTTAGACTGCTAAGTAAATTAATTGTCAAGGTCCAGAAAAGTATGAAAGATATCACTGAGGGGAAGTTGTCTAATGGTTAGAGAGTTTGACTCCTAACCCTAAGGTTGTGGGTTCGAGTCTCGGGCCGGTAATACCACGACTGAGGTGTCCTTGAACAAGGCACCGAACCCCTAACTGGGCGCCGCAGCATAAATGATACCCACTGCTCCAGGTGTGTGTTCACGGTGTGTGTGTGTGTTCACTGCTGTGTGTGTGCACTTTGGATGGGTTAAATGCAGAGCACGAATTCTGAGTATGGGTCACCATACTTGGCTGTATGTCACTTCACTTTTTTTCAGAATAGTCCATCTGCCATCAGTGATTCAACCGTAATGTTATGAAGCAAGGGGAATACTTTTTGTACGCGAAGAAAATGAAAATAACGACTTTATTCAACAATCCTCTGTCTCTCCACATCACCGTAATGCCATTTTGGAGAATATGAGCTGAAGGCTGGCAGTGTACGCTCTTCTGTGTCAGACGCACTGCACGGATGTGCTGTTTTCGTTCAAAATAAAGCGTAGATATTTAATTATACGTAGAAAACATATCCTTGTTGTGTGGAAGACACAGAAGAGCATATGCTGCCTTTGTTCAGCTCATATTCTCCAAAATGGCGCTACAGTGATGCAGAGAGACACAGAGGAGATGAATTGTTGAATAAAGTCTTTTTTTCTTCTTTGCGTACAAAAAGTATTCTCCTCGCTTCATAACGTTATGGTTGAATCACTGATGACAGATGGAGTATTCTGACGATGTCTTTCATACTTTTCTGGACCTTGACAGTGTAAGTTACTTAGCAGTCAATGGGACAGTCACAAGGCTCCCGGTTTTCATCCAAAATATCTTAAATTGTGTTCCGAAGATGAACAAAGCTTTTACGTGATTTTGGGATGTAGTATCCCTTTAATATCACAAAGTGACAAGCAAAGTGTATATAAATGTCAATATTTTGGCATTCACCTAAGCCTGTGAATGATTTAAAACCTAAGACTGTATTTTGTTATCAGACAGTCTTCTGATCAATCTACTTCTGCTCTTCTCCTGCTAAACTTTGCACGTTTTAGGCAAAAATCTAGTCACTGCTCATGCATTTCCATGAACCTCACTCTTAGGACAACTCATAATCAATTCAAATTGAAGGAGGACATAGATTGGAAGACCTCAAGAAAAAACATCAATAAAAATCAGGATCCAAAGTCAAAAGAAAATAAATTATTAATTATAGATAAACTACCTTTCATGTTCTGTAGAGGTACTTTAGCCATACCCACAACAGCTGTGATGGAGAGACTCAAAGCAGCAGTTGCTCATCACGGAGCCCAGGGACTTTAATCACAGACAGTGGACCTCAGTTCACTGCATTAGAATTTGCAGATGTGTTAAAGACTGTAAAATGTGATCATGCATAAAGAGGTGATGTTAAGTACATCTTTATTACACCAGGACTGTCTCCAATCAAGATCATAACAATCTTAGCCAAAAAGCTGCAATTAGACTTACAAATGATGATGAGAACTCTGGAAACAGTCCCGCAGCCTCTATTTCTTCTCAGAAACAGGTTTAAATTGTCAAGTCAAGTCACCTTTATTTATATGGTCCTGTCCCGGTGGTCGTCTGAGACAAGGTCTTTACAGGGGATCTGTCTCTGGGGCTCTAGTCCTGGTCTCCGCTGTCTTTCAGGGCTGTAGAGGTCCTTTCTAGGTGCTGATCCACCATCTGGGCTGGATACATACTGGATCCGGGTGACTGCAGTGACCCTCTGACTTGGATACAGACTGGATCTGGTGGCTACGGTGACCTCGGAGAAATAAGAGAGAAACAGGAGATATTAGCGTAGATGCCATTCTTCTAACGATGTAGCAAGTACATCGGGTGTTATGGGAAGTGTTCCCGGTTCCGGTTGACCTAATTAATGCAGCCTAAAATACTTAGTGTGTTATGTGTAATATTAGTGTGTTATGTGTAAACCAGGTTAAAGAGATGGGTCTTTAATCTAGATTTAAACTGACAGAGTGTGTCTGCCTCCCGAACAATGTTAGGTAGGTTATTCCAGAGTTTAGGCGCTAAATAGGAAAAGGATCTGCTGCCCACAGTTGATTTTGATATTCTAGGTATACATCAGATTGCCAGAGTTTTGATTGCAACTATTGCGGATAGGAAGGAAACTTCTCATATCTCATCATATATGATTCATATTCCGAGGTTATTTGCATTTATTGTGTATTCCACTGCAAAGGTTCTTCTGCTAATGTCTTGTTATATCCAGAGCATCCCAAACACATGTCCGGTGAGTATGCTTGCCATACAAGAACTGGGATGTTTTCAGCTTCCAGGAATTGTGTACAGATCCTTGCAACATGGGGCCAAGCATTATCATGCTGCAACATTAGGTGATGGTCGTGGATGAATGGCAGAACAATGGGCCTCAAAATCTCGTCACAGTATCTCTGTGCATTCAAAATCCCATCAATAAAATGCACTTTTGTTCATTGTCCATAACATGCCTGCCCATACCATAACCCCACCGCCACCATGGGCCACTTGATCAACAACACTGACATCAGCAAACCGCTCACCCACACGACACCATACACGCTGTCTACCATCTGCCCTGTACAGTGAAAACCGGGATTCATCCGTGAAGAGAAAACCTCTCCAAAGTGCCAGACGCCATCGAATGTGAGCATTTGCCCACTCAGTTCGGTTACGACGACAAACTGCAGTCAGGTTGAGACCCCAATGAGGACGACGAGCATGCAGATGAGCTTCCCTGAGACGGTTTTTTAACAGTTTGTGCAGAAATTCTTTGTTTATGCAAACCGATTGTTGCAGCAGCTGTCCTGGTGGCTGGTCTCAGACGATCTTGGAGCTGAAGATGCTGGATGTGGAGGTCCTGGGCTGGTGTGGTTACACGTGGTCTGCAGTCATGAGGCCGGTTGGATGTACTGCCAAATTCTCTGAAACGCCTTTGGAGACAGTTTATGGTAGAGAAATGAACATTCAATTCACGGGCAACAGCTCTGGTGGACATTCCTGCAGTCAGCGTGCCAATTGCATTGTGCTGTGTGATAAAACTGCACATTTTAGAGTGCCCTTTTATTGTGGCCAGCCTAAGGCACACCTGTGCAATAATCATGCTGTCTAATCAGCATCTTGACATGTCACACCTGTGAGGTGGATGGATTAGCTCGGCAAAGGAGAAATGCTCACTAATACAGACTTAGGCCTTTTGTGTACATAGAAAAAGTCTTAGATCTTTGAGTTCAGCTCATGAAAAATGGGGGCAAAAACAAATGTGTTGTGTTTATAATTTTGTTCAGTGTAGTTGTTTTGGTGAAAGAGAAAGCTATGCGTATCCAATACATTGTATTCAGATGATCTGTAGCTCTTATTTTGTGTAGGACATGGTTCAGGAGTAGAACACGAACACAGATCAGCCTCAACCGACAAAAAGTGAAAGCCTTGATGCACTTACAACCCCATTTCCAAAAAAATTGTGATTTTGTAAATTGAAACCTGTTAAACAGGTGTAACTTTCAAACCCTGAGATGGCACTGCATGAGAAACCATCATGCTTCTGTGTTAAACATATCCACATGAAATTTAGGATTAGTCAAGTCACTTTTATTTGTATAGTGCTTTATACAATACTGGTTGTGTCAAAGCAGTTTTAGTATTAAACAGGAAAACTGATTGTCAATGACGCATGAAGACAATAACTTTAATAATTTTTCCAGCTAAAGTCAGTTCATTGATGATTCAGCGATGTCATCATCCAGTTCAGCTCTATTCCAATAGTGTCTGTGTAGTCAAGTGTCTCCAACTAAGAATGCCAAAGGAACCAGAATTCCATCGGTGACAGAAATGGAGAAAAAACCTTGGGAGAAACCAGACTCCGTCTTCAGGGATCTACAAGAAATGGGACCCAAATGCAACTGAGCAGACAAGAGTATTTTATTAACAAAACGTAGACTAGAACAGCAGGGGGAATGAGGGATGACCACTGAGACAGTCGGAGATAGCCACAGACTCTAGCACGGAGGAGGGTGCTCCAGAGGAAGGACCAGGCAGGAAGACAGGGAACCCGCAGCTTGAAGTGAAACTCAAATGTCGCACCAGTCTAGCTGCCAGGTTAGAACCAGAACCAGAGACTTGAGCTGCTTCCTGGCAGAAGGGGTCAGTGGCCAGTGAATCTGGGTTAGGGCAAGACAGGACAACACACGAAAACCAACAAGACGAGACTCTAGAAAACGACAAGACAGACAATCAAAATAAAAAGTGAACAAAGCAAAAGTAAAAAAATAACCAGAACTAGCCAAAGAAATAATCAAAGAGTAAAAACAAAAAGCCAAGATCCAAAAAGGAACTGGAGCCGCAAAAACAAGAGTAAATTAAAATCTAAATCAAAAAGAGAAATAAAACTAGATTAGAATGCACAAAATCAAAAAACAAGAACTAGACAAAACCAAAAAGTAAACAAGGATATAAAATAACTAGATAACAGGTCGGATTGTGCAGAGGACTCGTCTGGTTCTCGTGGTCTTGTGCTGATTTATCATCGAGAAGATGAGGTCTTCACAGGGGATCTGTCTCTGGGGCGCATCAATTACTTCAGAAAACCGTTATCATTTAACTGTCCATCGCTGCATTAGGAAATTTTCAACAACTTGAATCTCTGTTAGATAGAAAAGCATACAGTCCTGTACAGAGATGCTGTTGAGTTCTCTGGGCCTGAGCTCATCTCATGATATGAAAGACAGTATGTGCTGTGGACATATGAGTCCACGTTACAGCTTTTTTTTTAGGAAAAACAGACCGGGTTCTCTGTACCAAAGACGAAAAGGACCATCCAGACTTCTATTCTAGAAGAATGTCACCATATGAGGTTCATCAGTGCCACCGCATATGTGTGAAGGTACCGTTGAAGCTGAGGCGTGTGTTTGGATTGTACTAGACATATATATTTTCTCAGGAAGTCCATGGTTATTAGAGCAAGACAATGCCAGGCATCATAAAGACCAGATGTGATTATCACAGACTGAGTTCGAACCTATTGGCCTGCGCCATCAGTGTCAGGACAGAACTTTGTATTCATGTCATGACCACTCTTGCAGTGATTTAGCATGGAAACACACATGGCAATGTCCATGTGATTGGTCTTGGCAGAATAGATCTGCTACACTGCTGCTGCTCCGCCAGAGCAAGTACAGAGACTAGTTAACACTAGTTAGAAGGAGTACTATGTGTCGTTAACAAATAGATATACATTGCAAGTTAATGAGATAAGAACCCCAGCAACCACCTGAAGCAAAAATATCACACGGTCATTTGATTATTGTCATCGACGTAACTTTTATACACTTATTTGTACAGTGAAGCCATTAGGAGCAATAAAAAGAGACGCTGTGTGTATCTTAAATCAACTGCACGCTCACAGCCTTGGAAATAAATGAACGTGACACGAGGTTACACAGCTAAATATTGCAAATTTCATTTAAACCTGTTCTCATGTCCATTACTTGTTGGCAGTTCAATTCTATACGCTCGACTGCAGCTGTATTTACAGTTGAGAAAACGCTGCTGCCAATAAGCTTAGTACTTCTCTCCTGCATTTAGATGCAAGACTGTTAAACATGACACTATAAGCCCTATCCGCACGGGATTAGTATGACCTGGTGAACTCCAGTCTTTTGTAATAATTGCGGAGGTTGTCTGTGATCTTAATCTTGTGCGAATCGGCCATGTGAGTAATTTGTAAAGTTAAAATTCCCCCAAAAATTACCTACCATTTTTCACCGAACACCGAGTTCCTGTGATAATATTAGTCAGTAAATTCGAGTAAAATCAAAGGCTTCGAATATCCTGATCACACAAAGTCTCTAGATAATATTAATCCCTGGCGAATAGGGCTTTAGTTTAAAACCTTTGCTCATTTAGAAATTATTAGACAGACCAGGTAATATGCATTGATATGGAGTAAAAAGAGAATTTCTTAGAGGTTGATTTCAGGCGTTTTCTGAAGCTCGCTGCGAGTACTAGCCAAGTATTTGAATGTTGAGCAGCTCTTTGGTTACTGACGCCATGTGAGTAATGATGTGATTATATCAGACTGAGGTGGCACCTGTCAGCCTGCGCCATCTAGAGTTTCAGACAGAACTTAGCATTTAGTTGATTGTACATAAGATTTCTTTAGTTTTTGTTTGTTTGTTTGATTTAGATGAGTATGAATACTTAAAATAGTAAAAAAAAAAGTAAAAATAGTTTATAGCAAATAAAATAAATATGAATAAAAGTCCTAAAATTATAATTTATAATGCACGTAAGGTATTTTCACATTAACTGTACTATATATATTGCACTTTTATACTTTAATCTCTACATTGTTTTATCTGTATTATTCATCTTTATACATGTGACTATTTTATTTTAATATATTAAATGCACAAGTATTTATCAGACATCCTAAATGCAAGTTCCCACAACGTTCAAAGACTTGTTTTACATAAAAAACAGACTGAACATACTGCCCACTATTGTTTCATAAGAAGGTGCAACAGTACCGTGAGAGTGGGAGTTGCACACAGTCAGCAGATGGCTGCGGTGGAGTGCTACACAGAACTGTAACCATTCTTTCCAACCATAATTTTCAGATACTCAAGAAGCAAAGGAAATACTCATGAATATACTTTCACCTTACAGCTTGTGCCAGCTGTGTGAAATAATAAAAAAAAAGTTTTACTTTATTTTGCAAAATTTTGGATTTTGAACCCAAAATGATCAGTAAAGATGTTAGATTTTGCTGAATATTAAAGGAGACCAGCTCATAGAGCTGACCGAGATGCAGAACATGGTGGGATATCAGGTGCATTTGAGACTGTAATCCAGAAACGTCTGTGCCAAATTACTGCATCCTTTCATACTGATATTAGTGTCAGAAGTGTATGCAGCTAAGCACAATAACGGAAAGCAGAGTTTACCTGTTTACTCTGAGTAAGCTTGCCCAGCTAAAAGCTTTCTGGAATACCACACTGAGGAGTTTCAGACAGGTGATCAGTACACAAACAAGCATGTAAAAGAACAGAAAACAGCAAAAAATGACTCGGATTCAGTGCAGCAGAAGACATGAGTTTATTGGATTATTTGGCAGTCCAAACATAGTGTCCTAACATGATTTATTACTTAAGTTGACACACATCGTCTGCTATAAAGGTGCCTTAACATTGCCACATGATTTACTTTCACGCAGTATACTGAATGCTTCTCACTCCAAAATAACCAGAAAGTTCCATTCCATTTATTGTAGAAGTGCTGCAAATGATTGACCTAGGGCTTCAAAGTGTTTCTTAACAAATAAATAGCGTGTATAAGAGAAGCCCCATAACACCCGAGCGCATTCAGTCCCAACACTTCCTCTCTCTATTACAGACTCGCACGCTGAGGCTGCTCTAGGTTTGTGCGGAATTTTTCCAGAAAGCGTGAGGCAAGTTCGTCGTCCACTAGACGCCCGTCACTAGACAAAGTCACCGTCATTAGCTGCTGAGTGTGGAGAACAGGGCCATCTTGGTTCTGGGGGGCCAACCTCAGCTCAGCCCTGGTGCCGCCCACGGCTAAGATACAGGCTTGAGGAGGATTGATGACAGCACTGAACTCACTGATACCAAACATCCCCAGGTTAGAGATACTGAAACAAACAAACAAACCATTTGAGTGACTGATCAACAGGTCTAATACAGGGGTGTCCAAACCGGTTCCTGGAGGGCCCCTGTCCTGCAGAGTTTGGCCCTCCAGGAGCAGGATCGGACGAGCTGGATTACATCAAGCACGATCCATGAAAGCTGTCATGACACGAGAAATCTAATTTGCCTTGATCTTTTGACATATAAGAGGTCTTTGTACCATTAAACCATTCTGCAAGTCAAAACTTCCTTCTCATTCTAAACAAAGCACTCAAAAAACAGCTTGTTTGGATATTGGGGAACAGTGAGGGGGGCTTAAGACGGTTTTCTATGCAATTATGGGCGTTTACTGACAAGCCTTAGAGGACCCGCCCCTTAAGAGCCGATCACTGCAGACAACGCATAAAAAAGAACGAAAATAACATTATAAGAGAAACTCATGGAACATGTTAAAATAAAGCAATCCATGCCATAGGGATATGCCGGTATCAAAAAATGGAAGAATGTTAAAAATAAAAACAAAACCATGCCATAGGGATATGAAAATGGTATCAAATTTTTTTGTTGCAATTAATTTATATAATGTTTTAAAGCAATCACGGTATATGCGGTATTAAATTTTCCTGTTATTTGCATTAACAATTCACGGTATTGAAATTAAGTTTCAAAAAAATTGTCATAATACAGACCCATAGGTATCACTTTACAATAAGACCTCATTAGTTAACCTTAATTAATGCATTAACATTCACAATGAGCAATAGCTACATTTACTACAGAAGTTACTAATCTTTGTTAAAAAATACAAGTCTTAGCTCATGTTAGCTCATTAAATAACAAAGTTGCAACTTTTGATTTTAATGTGTTATTAAATATTGGAATACCTAAGATTAATGAATGTTCAGAAGAATTTTTCATTGGCAGTTTGTTAACTAAAGAAGCCCTAATGTAAAGTGTTAATGAACAATAAAGAATCAAAACACTTTCAAACAATATCTAGGGCATGTTGTAGTCCAGATTAAAATGGAAAAAAATTTATGGAAATATATAAATATTATTTTATATTATTTAAATGTTTAGAAAGTAGAGCAGCTGCTTTATTTATGGGATTTCCAGGGTAAAGGCTGCATTTTCTGCAGTTTAGCGCCATCTGCTGTCAGAGAGTGAATGTGCTTTCATTCAGCGCGTCTCTCACGTGTCCCCCCATGTGCTTCTTATGCGTGCTTGTTTACATCAGAGCTCACACGAGTCTTTAAAGCAGCATACAGCGGTTTTGTGCATTTTGACCAGTTGATGGGAAAAGTATTCTTAAAATGCATTCCAAATTCTGAATAATTTGTACTATATAATTATTCACGGTATTTAGAAGTGCCCATGATAACAATATCGCGCATATTAATTACTGTGATATATCGCATTACCGAATACCGGCACATGTCTACCATGCCATGACCCCTTTAAATATAGACTTAATAAAAAGGAAGCAAAAACAACATACAGAGAATTAAATAATTGAGTAATTGTTTGCCTTGACTACCAGCTGATGTTAACTCAAACATTATATTTATTTCTATTCCTATTTATTTCCTCCCTGTAAAGTCTCTGAATATTAAAGGAGTTGTGAAATGAGAAGTCAATTCAAGAGCAAGAGGTCACTGTACTGTAAAAACACACAGCAAATTTCTCTAAAACAGCTGTAAAACGTCAAAAAAAGCTTCTGTTTTCTAGTTCCTCCTTTTTCTTGTGTAATACAGTAGAGATGCTGCGCAGGCACAGAACAAGTGTCCATCATCACCTCTGACGCACCGGAGGCTCGTGCTAGTGACGGACAGAGACTACAACAGCATTATGACAGATTTATGTTTGCTTCTATTGTCCTCATTTGTAAATCTCTTTGGATAAAAGCGTCTGCTAATTGATTAGATGTAATGTAAATGTACGATGTTATAGGACTCCACTATAGCACTTTAAATAGAATATTCTGTACAGAATAACAGGTTTTGTGGTCTTGACACTGACTTCATTCACCCCAGTGGAAAGCATAATTACTGACTGAAGTTGACCCTTAACACATAACATTTTAATTTTGATTTGATGGGGTCTTTAGGAGAACTTTGTTGAAAAATCTGAATGTGACGAACCGTAACATCGCTATACTGAGGTTAAGGTTTAGGGTTAGTACCAATGAAATCTTTAGAGGCGGCTGCAGAACAGGGTTTGGGGAAAACATTTAAATAAATACATAAAAGAATCAATCTTGAAACCACCTCGTCCTGTGGTTTCAGTGATCAGATGAAAAAGTCTTCTGAAGCTGTCTTAGCGCTGACCGCTTCTGATCTAATTCCAGCTGACTCATGAAAATATCAGACTATTTCTGCTTCTCTAATGAACAGGCAGAGGAGAGTTGGGCCAGATGAGTTTCACTGAATATCTGAAGGTCACACAACTGTAGGCTTTAGATCACCTGGAATATTTTTCACCTTTATTGTGCTTTCGGTGTGATTTTTGTAAATTTGTACAATTCTTTGGAATAAAGTTATACAGATTTTACTACAAATAATAAAATGGTATTCACCTGAAAGATCCTCCCTGATACTCCTCTGGTAACAGTTTCCCGTCCCGAGCTTTCTTTGCCAAAGCCTGAAAGAGAGCATGTGACAACAGAACACCGCTCTTTCTTTAATATGCTAATGATGCAACACAGCAGTCATTAAATAACACCTCAGATCTCACATGCTTACATAATCATTATATGATGTTAAATAATGTTAAAGGACCTTTGCGGTAGCAGCGATCTCCTGCAGCCCTTTGCTAGCAGCATCTTTGATGATGGGGGTTATGAGGCCCCGTGGTGTTGCCACGGCGATGGAGATGTGGATGTAGTCAAGAGCCTGCGGCCCGTCACCGGACCACATCACATTCACCTCCGGCATCTCCTGCAGGACACAAGCATTTTACAAAACTCAAGCAGGCAACAAACACAGGGAATGGACTACTGTGAGCAAGATGATCACGGGATTTGGGGTGAAACCGCATCCCTTTTAACACTAACAGTGGCCAGTGAATGAATGACATCACAGTCTAATTTCACACAAAGAATGGAAATGAACCCCACAGTGAATGAATGATCTGAGACAGTCCTGTCAGTCATGACTTACTCTGAGAGAGACGGCAGCCGCTTTGATGATGAAGTCATTGACTGACACCTTGATGTCCTCTAAACACACAAACACACAAAACTGATGTTAGCACACGGCTGAGATGCTTTACATTCACTTTGTTCAAATCTAATGAATCTGAGGTTAATCATCGGTGGGTCTCTGTGCATCAAACGTGTGCTAATGTTTTCACACACTAATCATGTTTCATCACTCAGTTTGATCAGTGCAGTCAAAAGACAAAGTCTGTGTAAACATACCTTTACAAAAAAAAAAAACATTTTTAAACGGAATTGGAACTGGAATTGTTTTTTTTACTGGCATTCTGGGTTTTTGTTGAACGGAGATCGATGGGAAGAAAGGTGGGGCGGCCTGATCAGACAGATTAAAGCACAGGCAGTCTAATACTAATCATCTGTCATGCTGTTCTGTGTGGATTATAACTTTCTAGCGTGATGTAAATGAAGGTGTCCCACCCGTGGCCAGCTGTTTCCGGAGCTTCATGACGGGCCCAAGGTCACAGTCGACCGAAGCATACGCATGAGGTATGGTGGTCTTGGACTGTGTCAGTCTCTGTGCAATGACTCTCCTCACATTAGAAGCCGGGATCTCCGTGAACGTGCCCTGAAACATAACGCATCCCAAGAGTCATCACTGCAGCGACTCCTCATATTTTAAGCACAGTTTGTTTAGAATAAACTCTCCAAGGCCTGAGGCCACAGCCTCTGCACAATACTTATTGAAAGATTTTATTTTACAGAAAAGTTTAACGCTACACCATTCGCTGTGTGCTTTAAAAATGTTTTTTTTTTTTTTCATTCCAGTATGACAATATAAAATGTAACAAAGCATCCGCTCACTGGCATTCCTGGTTTTCCGGGCACAGACAGGGGTGGGAAGGTGGGGCGGCCGGTGCTCGGGGCGATGGGTGGAGACACGGTGACCGGGGCAGGAGAAGTGACCGCAGCTGCTGGAGGAGCTGGACGCCTTTCATCCCTCTGATTCAACAGCTTCAGAGCATCCCTGAGAAACAAATTCAATCAGGCACAGAAATCAAGAACAGGACAGCTGATTACTGATCGCTTTCATTTAGACGTGAGATATACAGGAGTTTCAAAAGTAAATTCACCAGGGCTGCAACTAGTGACTACTCTGATAATCTAGCTAACACTGCTTTGATTAGCCGGACAAAAAAGGCTAATTTTATTTATTATATCTCACTACAAAAAGAAGCCACACTGGCATCTTAACAAGTGTTCTCCTGCATACAGTGTGCAAATTGAAGTCAATAAATCAAATATAAGTGTACATTATATAATATGTGCAAAAAAGGGTTATATAAACATTGCGATTTGAATCGCAGGTATCTTTTCACACAAAAAACCCCAAAACAAAACAAAAACAGCAGGACAGTGTAAAATCACAGAATTATAATAACTGATAGTAAAGAAGCGTTAATGTAAGAGTGATCAGCAGGAACACACACGATCAGCGTAACAGCGTTCCTGTTAGTGAAACGTCTTTTATTAGCGCTCTATCCTGTCATCAGCGCCTCTGCTCTAGACCAATCACAGCTCAAGGTTTTACTCTTCACATGCACAGCGCTGCACTGCTCCAGGCACAGTGTTGTCCTCGCAGGAACAAGATTCCCTCTGAGCTACAGTTCAGTCAAATCAGTAGGAATCATTTAACATCAAGACTTTGAATTCAATGAAAAATATTTTTGAATGTAAGCCTTGGACAGAGACTGAAGGAGCGAACGCTTCAGTAATCAGTACGAGATCATCTACATTAAAGTCAGATCAGGGAAAACTCTGTAAGCCCAGTGTGATTGTAGAACCGTTAGCACTCTGTGATCTGTTTAGCCTTTCGGTGTTTTTAAGTATCAGAGATTTGGTAAACAGGGTCATAAATATCTATTTAAAATATATTTGGCACAGTAAACCTAGGCTGATGATACAGGCTAACAGACCAATCAAATTTTCATGAAGAAAATTTATATATTTAATAATAATAATGATGATTATGATGATGGTGATATCAGCCCTATAATATAACCGCATCTCTGGATAATCTAATAGAAATGCATATCGTGTCCTTATTCTCACAGCTGAACTGTCATCCTCACATCTTCAGTGGATTCGAGGTATTATTAATAGATGTCAGTTTCTTTGTTTCTATGGACACCCAGGAGGAGGAGGCTGCATTGCCATGGTAACGTGTGTTAGTAATGAGCCTGCTCTGTGTGTGTGTGTGTGTGTGTGTGTGTGTGTGTGTGTGTGTGTGTGTGTGTGTGTGTGTGTGTGTGTGTCTAACACCCTCCGTTTTGAAAAAGATTGCTAACCTAAAAATAGATTTACTGGAACACTGTTTATGAACATCTACAAGATTGTGCACACACATATACTGTATATACACACATATACATACATACATACTATATATATATATACATATATATAATATATATATATATATATATATATATATATATATACATACACACACACACTGTATACACTGTGTATATATACTGTGTGTGTGTGTGTATATATATATATACTAGGGATATGCTGGTATCAAATTTTCCTGTTGTGATTATTGCTCATGCTATTATCACGGTATTGGGATTTAGTTTCAAAAAGGGATCATAATACAGTATAACAGGTTTAATAACCTTTTTATAACAAAAATAACTGAACATTTAAATACAATAAAGCAAAACAGAAAAATATATAAAGTTAAAAGTTTTACACAGATCAATGTGCAAGAACTATAAAGACCTATAGGTATCACTTTACAATAAGACCTCATTAGTTAACCTTTAACATTCACAATGAGCAATAGCTACATTTGGACAGAAGTTATTAATCTTTGTTAAAAAAAATACAAGTCTTAGTTCATGTTAGCTCATTAAATAACAAAGTTGCAACTTTCGATTTTAACAATGTGTTATTAAATATTGGAATATCTAAGATTAATGAATGTTCAGAAGATTTTTCATTGGTAGTTTATGTTAACTAGTAGTTTAATGAATTCACTTATGTTAACTAAAGAAGCCCTAATGTAGAGTGTGAATTAACAATAAAGAATCAAAACTCTAGGGCATGTTGTAATCCAGATTAAAATAATAAAAAAAAAAAGTTTGAAAATAAATAGCCTATTAAGTCTAAATATTTAAGTATTTGGTGCTGTGATGAACACCACTGCAAATCCACAACTCTGAATGCCTATTTAAATATGTTTTAGAAAGTAGTGCAGATGCTTTATTTATGGGGTTTCCAGAGTAAAGGCTGCTTTTTCCTGCAGTTTAGCGCCATCTGCTGTCAGAGAGTGAATGTGCTTTCATTCAGCGCGTCTCTCACGTGTTCCTCCACGTGCTTCTCATGCTTGTTTACATCAGAGCACACACGTGTCTTTCAAGCAGCATACAGCGGTGTTGTGTATTTTGACCAGCTGATGGGAATAGTATTCTTAACATGCATTCCAAATTCTGAATAATTTTTAATATATAATTATTCACTGTATTTAGAAGTGCCCATGATAACAATATCGTGCATATTAATTACCGTTATATATCGCATTACCGAATATGGCACGTCTAATATACACACACACACATATATATATATATATATATATATATATATATATATATATATATATATATATAGAGAGAGAGAGAGAGAGAGAGAGAGAGAGAGAGAGAGCAGAAAAGTTCACAGTGCTTAAATTTTGATCTGTGCATGTCATTGTATGAGAATGTAGGGAAACACTCACAGATGCAATATGAAACCTGTGTGTGTGCATGTGTGTGTGTGTGTGTGTGTGTGTGACTCACTCTTTAGTGATGAGGCCACGTGGACCTGTAGCTTTTGCCAGATGAGGATCCAAACCATGAGTGTCCAAAATGTGTCTTGCTGCTGGACTCAAGCGTAATCTGTCCAAAATCACATATGAACACACAGATATCAGTGCCACACACAATACAAAGCAAATCAATGCCTGCACTGTCGTTTAAGACCAGGAAGATCTCACATTCATTCAGTAAGCGTTGGAGGCACCTGGCGAGCCTCTGGGTGAACGAGCATTCATTTAGCTTGTTTCTGATCATTTTGTGATTGACAAGCCACATGATGTTTGTGTATGACCAAGTGTTTCTCTGAGCTTCATGACTGAATCATAAAAGCGGTGACAAGAGTCTGTTTAACACACATGCACACATAATGAGTATACCCTCCAGACAGTTACCAAATAAAAACAAAACTAGCCTTCACTTCAGCTTTCATTTTGTGCGGACTGATTTTTGCTAAGAACAGAGCAGGAGGAATGGCAGGCAAGTGTCTCAGACCTGGCCAAAGCTGAGAAGAGAGACATCTCATCTCATCTCATCCCAGACTGCAGCAGCTGCTTCCTGTGTGGAGGACAGCCGTGTGTTTCAGCTGCTGCAGCCAGGGCACAGGACATGCTTTAGCCTTCTTAAAGCCCACATCAACAGAATGAAGTCTTCTAGAAGTCCACACTCTTCTCATGAGACAAAGACGATCATTCTGCATCAAAGCATCCAAATTTAAAATACATTCACACATGTAATACAAGAGCTTGTCTCCCTCTGCGTGTTCTTTGGCATGTTCTCAACATAAGGTGGAAAGTATTTCACGTGTCATGTGAACTGTGCACTAGAATGTTGCAGTTTGTTGAACTGAATCAAGGCTGTACTCACTTTTGCAAACCTTCATTTAAGCAAAATTACCTTTTTTTTTTTTTAAGCATGTTTAATAAATAGCAATTTTGTCTTAAACCCCCTTCTATGTAAAGTGCTTAGAGTGCCCAGAAAAGCGCTATATAAATGTAAGGAAAAAACAACAACATCTGTTTGCAGATACTGACTGTTTGGGTGCTGAAGGTGTCGTGGTCAGAGGAGGGGCGGGGCCAGCAGCAGTGGGCGGGGCTGCAGTGGGTGTTATGGGCTCAGGCGCTGGAATCTCCACCTGCTTCCAGTCTTCACCTTCACTGACCATCAGTGCTATGAGAGTTCCCAAACGCACACCCCGACTGCCCTCCTGCACCTGAGACAGACACAGGAATGAGCTTCTTCTTATTGGGTCAGCTGCAGATAATTGCCACATTAATATGCAAATTGTGTCATTTTAAAACAGAGGTGTGTGATCATATCTGTGCCCACTCGCATGGTGGTCTCCAAACAGGTTTCCCTAACATCAAATCATTAATGGTGACAGTATTTTTGTGGGAGTTAAGCAAAGCATTGAGATTTAAAAAAAAAAAAAATATTTGGTTTTATTTCCATACATACATTTGTTTATCTGTCTCAGATCTCACACTCTCTACTGTCACAGATTCATATAAAATGTCAAAGTTTCATATCGATTCAATATCTCTCTGTCATAAACACACTTACGAGTATCTTAGCAAGGATTCCATCCTCACTGGACTCCAGGACCACCACAGCTTTATCAGTCTCAATCTCACAGAGAGTGTCTCCAGCAGCCACTTCATCACCTGCTCACACACACACACACACACACACACACACACACACACACACAAAAAAAAAAAAACACAAACACAAAAACAAAAACAACATCAAAACGCACACACACATTTATATATATATATATATATATATACACATATAGGTTTTCATGCAAAATAGTTTGTTTTAAAATTCAGATTTTATTTACAAATTAACCTGACAATCCATGTCATCCCAGCATAACACAGAATTAGTAAAGAGACTCTTTTTGCTAAAAGTCATGTGCTTTTCCAAATACTCACACTTGCAATCTTTGCCACTTGAGTGTGTTTTTTTTTTTTTATGGTAATGTGTAATTTTGTGCAAAGATGAATATTTTTATTTTGTACAACATGTGCAGCTGCTTTTATCACTGAATTACAAGCAGCACAATTACTAAATTGTGTCGTCTGTTATAGGGACTACTGAACAGACATTTAGAAGTTAAATTTAAATTGCAAAGTATTGAAAATCAAAATACAGCTCTGTAAACGCTTGCACTTTTACAACACTATAA